>NW_020864283.1:0-20452 GCF_003713205.1 Coffea eugenioides
CGGACGTCCGGTGGTGGAGTTCTTCATGCGTCCGAAGTTATGCAATGATTATCGGACGTCCGATCCAAGCGTCCGACAGCTTTGAGCAGCCTTTGTCCCTTTCAATTGCATTTGATCTTTGAGTCTGATCGCTGCATTACTGAAGGTATCTCTGGAAAAGATATTAGTATTATCCATTTATTTTGTAAACATCAAAAGTTAGGAACCAGGATCAATATTCTCCCCCTTTTTGATGATGACAAAACAATGGATAAAGGAAAGAAAAAGATTGTGCATATGAGTATAAGCTCTCCCTCACCTATTGCCTCAGAAAAATTTAAGAAACAAACATATAATCTCAGAATAAACTCCCCATTTCACAAAGCATCCATTTTGATTGCAGCATAACTGAAGGTATTTCTAGAAAAGATATTAGTATTATCCATTTATTTTGTAAACATCAAAAGTATTATCCATTTTGATTGCTCTGATACCAATTGTAAGGATCGAAGACCACCAAGTGGAAGAGATAAACAATGTACAGATCACAAACGTAACAATAAGTAAATAGAAAGGAAAGAATTGCAAACCAATTAACTACCCAGCTCCTCCTGAGCTTGTAGATTAATTCAAATAAACTTCTTCAAATTGATGAATTACAATCACGCTTGCGTACAAAGGAAGGTTCACCTCCTCCTTGCCCCGAACACCACTCGGTCTAGCCAGGAAATTTTACTATCCCTCAAGACAACCCTCACAGAGCTACACTCATTAAATATTCACTCACAAATGAAAAGATTACAATGAACCTCACACCACTAAGACTACAAATCTTCTTTGAAGAGTATTTTCTCACTAAAATCACTCTAGATCTTTTGTATCTTCAGTGTGCAAAAGTTGTTTAAAGTATCTGACCTACCACTATTTATATAGGACCAAGAAAGTGCCTCATTAATGTTTCCAACGGATAGAAAGTAGATGAAGAGTCAACTAGCCGTTGGAGTGTCGGACGTCCGATAGTCCTGTTTTTTGCGTCCGACAGTCCTGTTTTTTGCGTCCGACAGCAGGCAGTGAGTTTAAGAGATTTTCTTCAATTCTTTCGGACGTCCGGTGCAAGCTCTTTGTGCGTCCGACAGCAAACAAAGAGATTTGAGAAATGTCTTATTTCCTTCGGACGTCCGGTGGTGGAGTTCTTCATGCGTCCGAAGTTACGCAATGATTATCGGAAGTCCGATCCAAGCGTCCGACAGCTTTCAGCAGCCTTTGTCCCTTTCAATTGCATTTGATCTTTGAGTCTGATCGCTGCATTACTGAAGGTATCTCTGGAAAAGATATTAGTATTATCCATTTATTTTGTAAACATCAAAAGTTAGGAACCAGGATCAATATTCTCCCCCTTTTTGATGATGACAAAACAATGGATAAAGGAAAGAAAAAGATTGTGCATATGAGTATAAGCTCTCCCTCACCTATTGCCTCAGAAAAATTTAAGAAACAAACATATAATCTCAGAATAAACTCCCCCTTTCACAAAGCATCCATTTTGATTGCAGCATAACTGAAGGTATTTCTAGAAAAGATATTAGTATTATCCATTTATTTTGTAAACATCAAAAGTATTATCAAAATTTTGATTGCCTTCTGATACCAATTGTAAGGATCGAAGACCACCAAGTGGGAAGAGATAAACAATGTACATATTCACAAATCGTAAAACAATAAGTATAGAAAGGAAAGAATTTGCAAAACCAATTAACTACCCAGCTCCTCCTAGCTTGTAGATAATTCAAATAAACTTCTTGCAAATTGCTATTGAATTACAATACACGCTTGCGTTACAAAGGAACGGTTTCACCTCCTCCTTGCCCCGAACACCACTCGGTCTAGCCTAGGAAAATTTTACTATCCCTTCAAGACAACCCTCACAGAGCTACACTCATTTAAATATTCACTCAACAAATGAAAAGATTTTACAATGAACCGTCACACCACTAAGACTACAAATCTTCTTTGAAGAGTATTTTCTCACTAAAATCACTCTAGATCTTGTTGTATCTTCAGTGTGCAAAAGTGTTTAAAGTATTCTGACCTTACCACTATTTATATAGGACCAAGAAAGTGCCTCATTAATGTTTCCAACGGATAGAAGTTAGATGAAGAGCAACTAGCCGTTGGAGGTGCGTTCGGACGTCGATAGTCCTGTTTTTTGCGTTCGACAGTCCTGTTTTTTGCGTCCGACAGCAGGCAGTGAGTTTAAGAGATTTTCTTCAATTCTTTCGGACGTCCGGTGCAAGCTCTTTGTGCGTCCGACAGCAAACAAAGAGATTTGAGAAATGTCTTATTTCCTTCGGACGTCCGGTGGTGGAGTTCTTCATGCGTCCGAAGTTATGCAATGATTATCGGACGTCCGATCCAAGCGTCCGACAGCTTTGAGCAGCCTTTGTCCCTTTCAATTGCATTTGATCTTTGAGTCTGATCGCTGCATTACTGAAGGTATCTCTGGAAAAGATATTAGTATTATCCATTTATTTTGTAAACATCAAAAGTTAGGAACCAGGATCAATATTCTCCCCCTTTTTGATGATGACAAAACAATGGATAAAGGAAAGAAAAAGATTGTGCATATGAGTATAAGCTCTCCCTCACCTATTGCCTCAGAAAAATTTAAGAAACAAACATATAATCTCAGAATAAACTCCCCATTTCACAATGCATCCATTTTGATTGCAGCATAACTGAAGGTATTTCTAGAAAAGATATTAGTATTATCCATTTGTTTTGTAAACATCAAAAGTATTATCCATTTTGATTTGCTCTGATTTACAATTTGTTAAGGATCGAAGACCACCAAGTTGAAGAGATAAACAATGTACAGATCACAAACGTAACAATAGTTAAATAGAAAGGAAAGAATTGCCAACCAATTAAACTACCCAAGCTCCTCCTGAGCTTTTGGTAGATTAATTCAAACTAAACTTCTCAAATTGATTGAATTACAATCACGGCTTGCGTACAAAGGAAAGGTTCACCTCCTTCCTTTGCCGAACACCACTCGGTCCTAGGCCAGGAAATTTACTATCCCTCAAGACAACACCCTCACAGAGCTCACTCATTAAATATTCACTCACACAATGAAAAGCGATTACAATAAACCTTCACACCACTAAGACTACAATACTATCTTCATTGAAGAGTATTTTCTCACTAAAATCACTCTAGATCTTTTGTATCTTCAGTGTGCAAAAGTTGTTTAAAGTATCTGACCTACCACTATTTATATAGGACCAAGAAAGTGCCTCATTAATGTTTCCAACGGATAGAAAGTAGATGAAGAGTCAACTAGCCGTTGGAGTGTCGGACGTCCGATAGTCCTGTTTTTTGCGTCCGACAGTCCTGTTTTTTGCGTCCGACAGCAGGCAGTGAGTTTAAGAGATTTTCTTCAATTCTTTCGGACGTCCGGTGCAAGCTCTTTGTGCGTCCGACAGCAAACAAAGAGATTTGAGAAATGTCTTATTTCCTTCGGACGTCCGGTGGTGGAGTTCTTCATGCGTCCGAAGTTATGCAATGATTATCGGACGTCCGATCCAAGCGTCCGACAGCTTTGAGCAGCCTTTGTCCCTTTCAATTGCATTTGATCTTTGAGTCTGATCGCTGCATTACTGAAGATATCTCTGGAAAAGATATTAGTATTATCCATTTATTTTGTAAACATCAAAAGTTAGGAACCAGGATCAATATTCTCCCCCTTTTTGATGATGACAAAACAATGGATAAAGGAAAGAAAAAGATTGTGCATATGAGTATAAGCTCTCCCTCACCTATTGCCTCAGAAAAATTTAAGAAACAAACATATAATCTCAGAATAAACTCCCCCTTTCACAAAGCATCCATTTTGATTGCAGCATAACTGAAGGTATTTCTAGAAAAGATATTAGTATTATCCATTTATTTTGTAAACATCAAAAGTATTATCCATTTTGATTGCTCTGATACCAATTGTAAGGATCGAAGACCACCAAGTGGAAGAGATAAACAATGTACAGATCACAAACGTAACAATAAGTAAATAGAAAGGAAAGAATTGCAAACCAATTAACTACCCAGCTCCTCCAGAGCTTGTAGATTAATTTAAATAAACTTCTTCAAATTGATGAATTACAATCACACTTGCGTACAAAGGAAGGTTCACCTCCTTCTTGCCCCGAACACCACTCGGTCTAGCCAGGAAATTTTACTATCCCTCAAGACAACCCTCACAGAGTTACACTCATGAAGTATTCACTTACAAGTGAAAAGTTTACAATGAATCTCACACCACTAAGATTTCAAATCTTCTTTGAAGAGTATTTTCTCACTAAAATCACTCTAGATATTTTGTATCTTCAGTGTGCGAAAGTTGTTTAAAGTATCTGACCAACCACTATTTATATATTTATATAGGACCAAAAAAGTGCCTCATTAATGTTTCCAACGGATAGAAAGTAGATGAAGTGTCAACTAGCCGTTGGAGTGTCGGACGTCCGATAGTCCTGTTTTTTGCGTCCGACAGTCCTGTTTTTTTGCGTCCGATAGCAGGCAGTGAGTTTAAGAGATTTTCTTAAATTCTTTCGGACGTCCGGTGCAAACTCTTTGTGCGTCTGACAACAAACAAAGAGATTTGAGAAATGTCTTATTTCCTTCGGACGTCCGGTGGTGGGGTTCTTCATGCGTCCGAAGTTACGCAATGATTATCGGACGTCCGATCCAAGCGTCCGACAGCTTTCAGCAGCCTTTGTCCCTTTCAATTGCATTTGATCTTTGAGTCTGATCGCTGCATTACTGAAGGTATCTCTGGAAAAGATATTAGTATAATCCATTTGTTTTGTAAATATCAAAAGTTAGGAACCAGGATCAATATTCTCCCCCTTTTTGATGATGACAAAACAATGGATAAAGGAAAGAAAAAGATTGTGCATATGAGTATAAGCTCTCCCTCACCTATTGCCTCAGAAAAATTTAAGAAACAAACATATAATCTCAGAATAAACTCCCCATTTCACAAAGCATCCATTTTGATTGCAGCATAACTGAAGGTATTTCTAGAAAAGATATTAGTATTATCCATTTATTTTGTAAACATCAAAAGTATTATCCATTTTGATTGCTCTGATACCAATTGTAAGGATCGAAGACCACCAAGTGGAAGAGATAAACAATGTACAGATCACAAACGTAACAATAAGTAAATAGAAAGGAAAGAATTGCAAACCAATTAACTACCCAGCTCCTCCTGAGCTTGTAGATTAATTCAAATAAACTTCTTCAAATTGATGAATTACAATCACGCTTGCGTACAAAGGAAGGTTCACCTCCTCCTTGCCCCGAACACCACTCGGTCTAGCCAGGAAATTTTACTATCCCTCAAGACAACCCTCACAGAGCTACACTCATGAACTATTCACTCACAAATGAAAAGATTACAATGAACCTCACACCACTAAGACTACAAATCTTCTTTGAAGAGTATTTTTTCACTAAAATCACTCTAGATCTTTTGTATCTTCAGTGTGCAAAAGTTGTTTAAAGTATCTGACCAACCACTATTTATATAGGACCAAGAAAGTGCCTCATTAATGTTTCCAACGGATAGAAAGTAGATGAAGAGTCAACTAGCCGTTGGAGTGTCGGATGTCCGATAGGCCTTGTTTTTTGCGTCCGACAGCACGCAGTGAGTTTAAGAGATTTTCTTCAATTCTTTCGGACGTCCGGTGCAAGCTCTTTGTGCGTCCGACAACAAACAAAGAGATTTGAGAAATGTCTTATTTCCTTCGGACGTCCGGTGGTGGAGTTCTTCATGCGTCCGAAGTTACGCATTGATTATAGGACGTCCGATCCATGCGTCCGACTGCTTTCAGCAGCCTTTGTCCCTTTCAATTGCATTTGATCTTTGAGTCTGATCGCTGCATTGCTGAAGGTCTCTCTGGGAAAGATATTAGTATTATCCATTTGTTTTGTAAACATCAAAAGTTAGGAACCAGGATCAATATTCTCCCCCTTTTTGATGATGAAAAAACAATGGATAAAGGAAAGAAAAAGATTGTGCATATGAGTATAAGCTCCCCCTCACCTATTGCCTCAGAAAAATTTAAGAAACAAACATATAATCTCAGAATAAACTCCCCCTTTCACAAAGCATCCATTTTGATTGCTGCGTAACAGTAGGTATTTCTAGAAAAGATATTAGTATTATCCATTTGTTTTGTAAACATCAAAAGTATTATCCATTTTGATTGCTCTGATACCAATTGTAAGGATCGAAGACCACCAAGTGGAAGAGATAAACAATGTACAGATCACAAACGTAACAATAAGTAAATAGAAAGGAAAGAATTGCAATCCAATTAACTACCCAGCTCCTCCAGAGCTTGTAGATTAATTTAAATAAGCTTCTTCAAATTGATGAATTACAATCACGCTTGCGTACAAAGGAAGGTTCACCTTCTCCCTGCCCCGAACACCACTCGGTCTAGCCAGAAAATTTTACTATCCCTCAAGACAACCCTCACAGAGCTACACTAATGAAGTATTCACTTACAAGTGAAAAGTTTACAATGAACCTCACACCACTAAGACTAGAAATCTTCTTTGAAGAGTATTTTCTCACTAAAATCACTCTACATATTTTTTATCTTCAGTGTGCAAAAGTGGTTTAAAGTATCTGACCAACCACTATTTATATAGGACCAAAAAAGTGCCTCATTAATGTTTCCAACGGATAGAAAGTAGATGAAGAGTCAACTAGCCGTTGGAGTGTCGGACGTCCGATAGTCCTGTTTTTTGCGTCCGACAGTCCTGTTTTTTTGCGTCTGATAGCAGGCAGTGAGTTTAAGAGATTTTCTTCAATTCTTTCGGACGTCCGGTGCAAACTCTTTGTGCGTCCGACAGCAAACAAAGAGATTTGAGAAATGTCTTATTTCCTTCGGACGTCCGGTGGTGGGGTTTTTCATGCGTCCGAAGTTACGCAATGATTATCGGACGACCGAACCAAGCGTCCGACAGCTTTCAGCAGCCTTTGTCCCTTTCAATTGCATTTGATCTTTGAGTCTGATCGCTGCATTACTGAAGGTATCTCTGGAAAAGATATTAGTATAATCCATTTGTTTTGTAAATATCAAAAGTTAGGAACCAGGATCAATATTCTCCCCCTTTTTGATGATGACAAAACAATGGATAAAGGAAAGAAAAAGATTGTGCATATGAGTATAAGCTCTCCCTCACCTATTGCCTCAGAAAAATTTAAGAAACAAACATATAATCTCAGAATAAACTCCCCCTTTCACAAAGCATCCATTTTGATTGCTGCATAACTGAAGGTATTTCTAGAAAAGATATTAGTATTATCCATTTATTTTGTAAACAACAAAAGTATTATCCATTTTGATTGCTCTGATACCAATTGTAAGGATCGAAGACCACAAGTGGAAGAGATAAACAATGTACAGATCACAAACGTAACAATAAGTAAATAGAAAGGAAAGAATTGCAATCCAATTAACTAACCCAGCTCCTCCAGAGCTTGTTAGATTAATTTAAAATAAGGCTCTTCAAATTGATGAAATTACAATGCACGCTTGCGTAACAAGGAAGGTTCACCTCCTCCTGCCCCGAACACGCACTCGTCTAGCCAGGAAATTTTACTATCCCTCAAGACAACCCTACATGAAGCTACACTCATGAACTATTCACTCAAAATGAAAAGATACAATGGGAAGTCCTACACACTAAGACTACAAATCTTCTTTGGAAAGAGTATTTTCACTAAATCACTCTAGAATTTTGTATCTTCAAGTGGCAATAAGTTTTTAAAGTATCTGACAACCACTATTTATATAGGACCGAAGAAAGTGCCTCATTAATGTTTCCAACGGATAGATAAGTAGATGAAAGCTCAACAGCGTTGGACGTTCGGATGTCCGATAGTCCTCTTATTTTGTGTCCGACAGCAGGCAAGTGAGTTTAAGAGATTTTCTCAATTCTTCGGAAGTCCGGTGCAAGCTCTTTTGGGCGTCCGACAAGCAAAACAAAGAGATTTGAAGAAATGTTTTATTTCCTTCGACGTCCGGTGGTGGAGTTCTTCAAATGCGTCCGAAGTTACGCAATGATTACGGACGTCCGATCCATGCGTCAGACTGGCTTTCCAGCAGCCTTTGTCCCTTTCAATGCATTTGATGCTTTGAGTCTGATCGTGCAATTGCTGAAGGTCTCTCTGGGAAAGATATTAGTATTGTCCATTTGTTTTGTAAACATCAAAAGTTAGGAACCAGGATCAATATTCTCCCCCTTTTTTATGATGACAAAACAATGGATAAAGGAAAGAAAAAGATTGTGCATATGAGTATAAGCTTCCCCTCACCTATTGCCTCAGAAAAATTTAAGAAACAAACATATAATCTCAGAATAAACTCCCCCTTTCACAAAGCATCCATTTTGATTGCTGCCAAACTGAAGGTATTTCTAGAAAAGATATTAGTATTATCCATTTGTTTTGTAAACATCAAAAGTATTATCCATTTTGATTGCTCAGATACCAATTGTAAGGATCGAAGACCACCAAGTGGAAGAGATAAACAATGTACAGATCACAAACGTAACAATAAGTAAATAGAAAGGAAAGAATTGCAATCCAATTAACTACCCAGCTCCTCCAGAGCTTGTAGATTAATTTTAAATAAGCTTCTTCAAAATTGATGAATTACAAATCACGCTTGCGTACAAAGGAAGGTTCACCTCCTCCCTGCCCGAACACCACTCGTCTAGCCAGGAAATTTACTATCCTCAAGACAACCTCAACAGAGCTACACTCATGAAGTATTCAATTACAATGAAAAGTTTACAAAGAACCTCACACCACTAAGACTAGAAAATCTTCCTTGAAGAAGTATTTTCTCACTAAAATGCAAAAGTTGTTTAAAGTATCTGACCTACCACTATTTATATAGGACCAAGAAAGTGCCTCATTAATGTTTCCAACGGATAGAAAGTAGATGAAGAGTCAACTAGCCGTTGGAGTGTCGGACGTCCGATAGTCCTGTTTTTTGCGTTCGACAGTCCTGTTTTTTGCGTCCGACAGCAGGCAGTGAGTTTAAGAGATTTTCTTCAATTCTTTCGGACGTCCGGTGCAAGCTCTTTGTGCGTCCGACAGCAAACAAAGAGATTTGAGAAATGTCTTATTTCCTTCGGACGTCCGGTGGTGGAGTTCTTCATGCGTCCGAAGTTACGCAATGATTATCGGAAGTCCGATCCAAGCGTCCGACAGCTTTCAGCAGCCTTTGTCCCTTTCAATTGCATTTGATCTTTGAGTCTGATCGCTGCATTACTGAAGGTATCTCTGGAAAAGATATTAGTATTATCCATTTATTTTGTAAACATCAAAAGTTAGGAACCAGGATCAATATTCTCCCCCTTTTTGATGATGACAAAACAATGGATAAAGGAAAGAAAAAGATTGTGCATATGAGTATAAGCTCTCCCTCACCTATTGCCTCAGAAAAATTTAAGAAACAAACATATAATCTCAGAATAAACTCCCCCTTTCACAAAGCATCCATTTTGATTGCAGCATAACTGAAGGTATTTCTAGAAAAGATATTAGTATTATCCATTTGTTTTGTAAACATCAAAAGTATTATCCATTTTGATTGCTCTGATACCAATTGTAAGGATCGAAGACCACCAAGTGGAAGAGATAAACAATGTACAGATCACAAACGTAACAATAAGTAAATAGAAAGGAAAGAATTGCAAACCAATTAACTACCCAGCTCCTCCTGAGCTTGTAGATTAATTCAAATAAACTTCTTCAAATTGATGAATTACAATCACGCTTGCGTACAAAGGAAGGTTCACCTCCTCCTTGCCCCGAACACCACTCGGTCTAGCCAGGAAATTTTACTATCCCTCAAGACAACCCTCACAGAGCTACACTCATTAAATATTCACTCACAAATGAAAAGATTACAATGAACCTCACACCACTAAGACTACAAATCTTCTTTGAAGAGTATTTTCTCACTAAAATCACTCTAGATCTTTTGTATCTTCAGTGTGCAAAAGTTGTTTAAAGTATCTGACCTACCACTATTTATATAGGACCAAGAAAGTGCCTCATTAATGTTTCCAACGGATAGAAAGTAGATGAAGAGTCAACTAGCCGTTGGAGTGTCGGACGTCCGATAGTCCTGTTTTTTGCGTCCGACAGTCCTGTTTTTTGCGTCCGACAGCAGGCAGTGAGTTTAAGAGATTTTCTTCAATTCTTTCGGACGTCCGGTGCAAGCTCTTTGTGCGTCCGACAGCAAACAAAGAGATTTGAGAAATGTCTTATTTCCTTCGGACGTCCGGTGGTGGAGTTCTTCATGCGTCCGAAGTTATGCAATGATTATCGGACGTCCGATCCAAGCGTCCGACAGCTTTGAGCAGCCTTTGTCCCTTTCAATTGCATTTGATCTTTGAGTCTGATCGCTGCATTACTGAAGGTATCTCTGGAAAAGATATTAGTATTATCCATTTATTTTGTAAACATCAAAAGTTAGGAACCAGGATCAATATTCTCCCCCTTTTTGATGATGACAAAACAATGGATAAAGGAAAGAAAAAGATTGTGCATATGAGTATAAGCTCTCCCTCACCTATTGCCTCAGAAAAATTTAAGAAACAAACATATAATCTCAGAATAAACTCCCCATTTCACAAAGCATCCATTTTGATTGCAGCATAACTGAAGGTATTTCTAGAAAAGATATTAGTATTATCCATTTATTTTGTAAACATCAAAAGTATTATCCATTTTGATTGCTCTGATACCAATTGTAAGGATCGAAGACCACCAAGTGGAAGAGATAAACAATGTACAGATCACAAACGTAACAATAAGTAAATAGAAAGGAAAGAATTGCAAACCAATTAACTACCCAGCTCCTCCTGAGCTTGTTGATTAATTCAAATAAACTTCTTCAAATTGATGAATTACAATCACGCATGCGTACAAAGGAAGGTTCACCTCCTCCTTGCCCCAAACACCACTCCGTCTAGCCAGGAAATTTTACTATCCCTCAAGACAACCCTCACAGAGCTACACTCATGAACTATTCACTCACAAATAAAAAGATTACAATGAACCTCACACCACTAAGACTACAAATCTTCTTTGAAGAGTATTTTTTCACTAAAATCACTCTAGATCTTTTGTATCTTCAGTGTGCAAAAGTTGTTTAAAGTATCTGACCAACCACTATTTATATAGGACCAAGAAAGTGCCTCATTAATGTTTCCAATGGATAGAAAGTAGATGAAGAGTCAACTAGCCGTTGGAGTGTCGGATGTCCGATAGTCCTCTTTTTTGTGTCCGACAGCAGGCAGTGAGTTTAAGAGATTTTCTTCAATTCTTTCGGACGTCCGGTGCAAGCTCTTTGTGCGTCCGACAGCAAACAAAGAGATTTGAGAAATGTTTTATTTCCTTCGGACGTCCGGTGGTGGAGATCTTCATGCGTCCGAAGTTACGCAATGATTATCGGACGTCCGATCCATGCGTCCGACTGCTTTCAGCAGCCTTTGTCCCTTTCAATTGCATTTGATCTTTGAGTCTGATCGCTGCATTGCTGAAGGTCTCTCTGGGAAAGATATTAGTATTATCCATTTGTTTTGTAAACATCAAAAGTTAGGAACCAGGATCAATATTCTCCTCCCTTTTTGATGATGACAAAACAATGGATAAAGGAAAGAAAAAGATTGTGCATATGAGTATAAGCTCTCCCTCACCTATTGCCTCAGAAAAATTTAAGAAACAAACATATAATCTCAGAATAAACTCCCCCTTTCACAAAGCATCCATTTTGATTGCTGCATAACTGAAGGTATTTCTAGAAAAGATATTAGTATTATCCATTTGTTTTGTAAACATCAAAAGTATTATCCATTTTGATTGCTCTGATACCAATTGTAAGGATCGAAGACCACCAAGTGGAAGAGATAAACAATGTACAGATCACAAACGTAACAATAAGTAAATAGAAAGGAAAGAATTGCAAACCAATTAACTACCCAGCTCCTCCAGAGCTTGTAGATTAATTTAAATAAACTTCTTCAAATTGATGAATTACAATCACGCTTGCGTACAAAGGAAGGTTCACCTCCTCCTTGCCCCGAACACCACTCGGTCTAGCCAGGAAATTTTACTATCCCTCAAGACAACCCTCACAGAGCTACACTCATGAAGTATTCACTTACAAGTGAAAAGTTTACAATGAACCTCACACCACTAAGACTAGAAATCTTCTTTGAAGAGTATTTTCTCACTAAAATCACTCTAGATATTTTGTATCTTCAGTGTGCAAAAGTTGTTTAAAGTATCTGACCAACCACTATTTATATAGGACCAAAAAAGTGCCTCATTAATGTTTCCAACGGATAGAAAGTAGATGAAGAGTCAACTAGCCGTTGGAGTGTCGGACGTCCGATAGTCCTGTTTTTTGCGTCCGACAGTCCTGTTTTTTTGCGTCCGATAGCAGGCAGTGAGTTTAAGAGATTTTCTTCAATTCTTTCGGACGTCCGGTGCAAACTCTTTGTGCGTCCGACAGCAAACAAAGAGATTTGAGAAATGTCTTATTTCCTTCGGACGTCCGGTGGTGGGGTTCTTCATGCGTCCGAAGTTACGCAATGATTATCGGACGTCCGATCCAAGCGTCCGACAGCTTTCAGCAGCCTTTGTCCCTTTCAATTGCATTTGATCTTTGAGTCTGATCGCTGCATTACTGAAGGTATCTCTGGAAAAGATATTAGTATTATCCATTTGTTTTGTAAACATCAAAAGTTAGGAACCAGGATCAATATTCTCCCCCTTTTTGATGATGACAAAACAATGGATAAAGGAAAGAAAAAGATTGTGCATATGAGTATAAGCTCTCCCTCACCTATTGCCTCAGAAAAATTTAAGAAACAAACATATAATCTCAGAATAAACTCCCCCTTTCACAAAGCATCCATTTTGATTGCTGCATAACTGAAGGTATTTCTAGAAAAGATATTAGTATTATCCATTTGTTTTGTAAACATCAAAAGTATTATCCATTTTGATTGCTCTGATACCAATTGTAAGGATCGAAGACCACCAAGTGGAAGAGATAAACAATGTACAGATCACAAACGTAACAATAAGTAAATAGAAAGGAAAGAATTGCAATCCAATTAACTACCCAGCTCCTCCAGAGCTTGTAGATTAATTTAAATAAGCTTCTTCAAATTGATGAATTACAATCACGCTTGCGTACAAAGGAAGGTTCACCTCCTCCCTGCCCCGAACACCACTCGGTCTAGCCAGGAAATTTTACTATCCCTCAAGACAACCCTCACAGAGCTACACTCATGAAGTATTCACTCACAAGTGAAAAGTTTACAATGAACCTCACACCACTAAGACTAGAAATCTTCTTTGAAGAGTATTTTCTCACTAAAATCACTCTACATATTTTTTATCTTCAGTGTGCAAAAGTGGTTTAAAGTATCTGACCAACCACTATTTATATAGGACGAAAAAAGTGCCTCATTAATGTTTCCAACGGATAGAAAGTAGATGAAGAGTCAACTAGCCGTTGGAGTGTCGGACGTCCGATAGTCCTGTTTTTTGCGTCGACAGTCCTGTTTTTTTGCGTCCGACAGCAGGCAGTGAGTTTAAGAGATTTTCTTCAATTCTTTCGGACGTCCGGTGCAAGCTCTTTGTGCGTCCGACAACAAACAAAGAGATTTGAGAAATGTCTTATTTCCTTCGGACGTCCGGTGGTGGGGTTCTTCATGCGTCCGAAGTTACGCAATGATTATCGGACGTCCGATCCAAGCGTCCGACAGCTTTCAGCAGCCTTTGTCCCTTTCAATTGCATTTGATCTTTGAGTCTGATCGCTGCATTACTGAAGGTATCTCTGGAAAAGATATTAGTATTATCCATTTGTTTTGTAAATATCAAAAGTTAGGAACCAGGATCAATATTCTCCCCCTTTTTGATGATGACAAAACAATGGATAAAGGAAAGAAAAAGATTGTGCATATGAGTATAAGCTCTCCCTCACCTATTGCCTCAGAAAAATTTAAGAAACAAACATATAATCTCAGAATAAACTCCCCCTTTCACAAAGCATCCATTTTGATTGCTGCATAACTGAAGGTATTTCTAGAAAAGATATTAGTATTATCCATTTGTTTTGTAAACATCAAAAGTATTATCCATTTTGATTGCTCTGATACCAATTGTAAGGATCGAAGACCACCAAGTGGAAGAGATAAACAATGTACAGATCACAAACGTAACAATAAGTAAATAGAAAGGAAAGAATTGCAATCCAATTAACTACCCAGCTCCTCCAGAGCTTGTAGATTAATTTAAATAAGCTTCTTCAAATTGATGAATTACAATCACGCTTGCGTACAAAGGAAGGTTCACCTCCTCCCTGCCCCGAACACCACTCGGTCTAGCCAGGAAATTTTACTATCCCTCAAGACAACCCTCACAGAGCTACACTCATGAAGTATTCACTTACAAGTGAAAAGTTTACAATGAACCTCACACCACTAAGACTAGAAATCTTCTTTGAAGAGTATTTTCTCACTAAAATCACTCTACATATTTTTTATCTTCAGTGTGCAAAAGTGGTTTAAAGTATCTGACCAACCACTATTTATATAGGACCAAAAAAGTGCCTCATTAATGTTTCCAACGGATAGAAAGTAGATGAAGAGTCAACTAGCCGTTGGAGTGTCGGACGTCCGATAGTCCTGTTTTTTGCGTTCGACAGTCCTGTTTTTTGCGTCCGACAGCAGGCAGTGAGTTTAAGAGATTTTCTTCAATTCTTTCGGACGTCCGGTGCAAGCTCTTTGTGCGTCCGACAGCAAACAAAGAGATTTGAGAAATGTCTTATTTCCTTCGGACGTCCGGTGGTGGGGTTCTTCATGCGTCCGAAGTTACGCAATGATTATCGGACGTCCGATCCAAGCGTCCGACAGCTTTCAGCAGCCTTTGTCCCTTTCAATTGCATTTGATCTTTGAGTCTGATCGCTGCATTGCTGAAGGTATCTCTGGAAAGATATTAGTATTGTCCATTTGTTTTGTAAACATCAAAAGTTAGGAACCAGGATCAATATTCTCCCCCTTTTTGATGATGACAAAACAATGGATAAAGGAAAGAAAAAGATTGTGCATATGAGTATAAGCTCTCCCTCACCTATTGCCTCAGAAAAATTTAAGAAACAAACATATAATCTCAGAATAAACTCCCCCTTTCACAAAGCATCCATTTTGATTGCTGCATAACTGAAGGTATTTCTAGAAAAGATATTAGTATTATCCATTTGTTTTGTAAACATCAAAAGTATTATCCATTTTGATTGCTCTGATACCAATTGTAAGGATCGAAGACCACCAAGTGGAAGAGATAAACAATGTACAGATCACAAACGTAACAATAAGTAAATAGAAAGGAAAGAATTGCAATCCAATTAACTACCCAGCTCCTCCAGAGCTTGTAGATTAATTTAAATAAGCTTCTTCAAATTGATGAATTACAATCACGCTTGCGTACAAAGGAAGGTTCACCTCCTCCCTGCCCCGAACACCACTCGGTCTAGCCAGGAAATTTTACTATCCCTCAAGACAACCCTCACAGAGCTACACTCATGAAGTATTCACTTACAAGTGAAAAGTTTACAATGAACCTCACACCACTAAGACTAGAAATCTTCTTTGAAGAGTATTTTCTCACTAAAATCACTCTACATATTTTTTATCTTCAGTGTGCAAAAGTGGTTTAAAGTATCTGACCAACCACTATTTATATAGGACCAAAAAAGTGCCTCATTAATGTTTCCAACGGATAGAAAGTAGATGAAGAGTCAACTAGCCGTTGGAGTGTCGGACGTCCGATAGTCCTGTTTTTTGCGTCCGACAGTCCTGTTTTTTTGCGTCCGATAGCAGGCAGTGAGTTTAAGAGATTTTCTTCAATTCTTTCGGACGTCCGGTGCAAACTCTTTGTGCGTCCGACAGCAAACAAAGAGATTTGAGAAATGTCTTATTTCCTTCGGACGTCCGGTGGTGGGGTTCTTCATGCGTCCGAAGTTACGCAATGATTATCGGACGTCCGATCCATGCGTCCGACTGCTTTCAGCAGCCTTTGTCCCTTTCAATTGCATTTGATCTTTGAGTCTGATCGCTGCATTGCTGAAGGTCTCTCTGGGAAAGATATTAGTATTGTCCATTTGTTTTGTAAACATCAAAAGTTAGGAACCAGGATCAATATTCTCCCCCTTTTTGATGATGACAAAACAATGGATAAAGGAAAGAAAAAGATTGTGCATATGAGTATAAGCTCCCCCTCACCTATTGCCTCAGAAAAATTTAAGAAACAAACATATAATCTCAGAATAAACTCCCCCTTTCACAAAGCATCCATTTTGATTGCTGCCTAACTGAAGGTATTTCTAGAAAAGATATTAGTATTATCCATTTGTTTTGTAAACATCAAAAGTATTATCCATTTTGATTGCTCTGATACCAATTGTAAGGATCGAAGACCACCAAGTGGAAGAGATAAACAATGTACAGATCACAAACGTAACAATAAGTAAATAGAAAGGAAAGAATTGCAATCCAATTAACTACCCAACTCCTCCAGAGCTTGTAGATTAATTTAAATAAGCTTCTTCAAATTGATGAATTACAATCACGCTTGCGTACAAAGGAAGGTTCACCTCCTCCCTGCCCCGAACACCACTCGGTCTAGCCAGGAAATTTTACTATCCCTCAAGACAACCCTCACAGAGCTACACTCATGAAGTATTCACTTACAAGTGAAAAGTTTACAATGAACCTCACACCACTAAGACTAGAAATCTTCTTTGAAGAGTATTTTCTCACTAAAATCACTCTACATATTTTTTATCTTCAGTGTGCAAAAGTGGTTTAAAGTATCCGACCAACCACTATTTATATAGGACCAAAAAAGTGCCTCATTAATGTTTCCAACGGATAGAAAGTAGATGAAGAGTCAACTAGCCGTTGGAGTGTCGGACGTCCGATAGTCCTGTTTTTTGCGTCCGACAGTCCTGTTTTTTTGCGTCCGATAGCAGGCAGTGAGTTTAAGAGATTTTCTTCAATTCTTTCGGACGTCCGGTGCAAACTCTTTGTGCGTCCGACAGCAAACAAAGAGATTTGAGAAATGTCTTATTTCCTTCGGACGTCCGGTGGTGGGGTTCTTCATGCGTCCGAAGTTACGCAATGATTATCGGACGTCCGATCCATGCGTCCGACAGCTTTCAGCAGCCTTTGTCCCTTTCAATTGCATTTGATCTTTGAGTCTGATCGCTGCATTGCTGAAGGTCTCTCTGGGAAAGATATTAGTATTATCCATTTGTTTTGTAAACATCAAAAGTTAGGAACCAGGATCAATATTCTCCCCCTTTTTGATGATGACAAAACAATGGATAAAGGAAAGAAAAAGATTGTGCATATGAGTATAAGCTCCCCCTCACCTATTGCCTCAGAAAAATTTAAGAAACAAACATATAATCTCAGAATAAACTCCCCCTTTCACAAAGCATCCATTTTGATTGCTGCCTAACTGAAGGTATTTCTAGAAAAGATATTAGTATTATCCATTTGTTTTGTAAACATCAAAAGTATTATCCATTTTGATTGCTCTGATACCAATTGTAAGGATCGAAGACCACCAAGTGGAAGAGATAAACAATGTACAGATCACAAACGTAACAATAAGTAAATAGAAAGGAAAGAATTGCAATCCAATTAACTACCCAGCTCCTCCAGAGCTTGTAGATTAATTTAAATAAGCTTCTTCAAATTGATGAATTACAATCACGCTTGCGTACAAAGGAAGGTTCACCTCCTCCCTGCCCCGAACACCACTCGGTCTAGCCAGGAAATTTTACTATCCCTCAAGACAACCCTCACAGAGCTACACTCATGAAGTATTCACTTACAAGTGAAAAGTTTACAATGAACCTCACACCACTAAGACTAGAAATCTTCTTTGAAGAGTATTTTCTCACTAAAATCACTCTACATATTTTTTATCTTCAGTGTGCAAAAGTGGTTTAAAGTATCCGACCAACCACTATTTATATAGGACCAAAAAAGTGCCTCATTAATGTTTCCAACGGATAGAAAGTAGATGAAGAGTCAACTAGCCGTTGGAGTGTCGGACGTCCGATAGTCCTATTTTTTGCGTCCGACAGTCCTGTTTTTTTGCTTCCGATAGCAGGCAGTGAGTTTAAGAGATTTTCTTCAATTCTTTCGGACGTCCGGTGCAAACTCTTTGTGCGTCCGACAGCAAACAAAGAGATTTGAGAAATGTCTTATTTCCTTCGGACGTCCGGTGGTGGGGTTCTTCATGCGTCCGAAGTTACGCAATGATTATCGGACGTCCGATCCAAGCGTCCGACAGCTTTCAGCAGCCTTTGTCCCTTTCAATTGCATTTGATCTTTGAGTCTGATCGCTGCATTACTGAAGGTATCTCTGGAAAATATATTAGTATAATCCATTTGTTTTGTAAATATCAAAAGTTAGGAACCAGGATCAATATTCTCCCCCTTTTTGATGATGACAAAACAATGGATAAAGGAAAGAAAAAGATTGTGCATATGAGTATAAGCTCTCCCTCACCTATTGCCTCAGAAAAATTTAAGAAACAAACATATAATCTCAGAATAAACTCCCCCTTTCACAAAGCATCCATTTTGATTGCAGCATAACTGAAGGTATTTCTAGAAAAGATATTAGTATTATCCATTTGTTTTGTAAACATCAAAAGTATTATCCATTTTGATTGCTCTGATACCAACTGTAAGGATCAAAGACCACCAAGTGGAAGAGATAAACAATGTACAGATCACAAACGTAACAATAAGTAAATAGAAAGGAAAGAATTGCAATCCAATTAACTACCCAACTCCTCCAGAGCTTGTAGATTAATTTAAATAAGCTTCTTCAAATTGATGAATTACAATCACGCTTGCGTACAAAGGAAGGTTCACCTCCTCCCTGCCCCAAACACCACTCGGTCTAGCCAGGAAATTTTACTATCCCTCAAGACAACCCTCACAGAGCTACACTCATGAAGTATTCACTTACAAGTGAAAAGTTTACAACGAACCTCACACCACTAAGACTAGAAATCTTCTTTGAAGAGTATTTTCTCACTACAATCACTCTACATATTTTTTATCTTCAGTGTGCAAAAGTGGTTTAAAGTATCTGACCAACCACTATTTATATAGGACCAAAAAAGTGCCTCATTAATGTTTCCAACGGATAGAAAGTAGATGAAGAGTCAACTAGCCGTTGGAGTGTCGGACGTCCGATAGTCCTGTTTTTTGCGTCCGACAGTCCTGTTTTTTTGCGTCCGATAGCAGGCAGTGAGTTTAAGAGATTTTTTTCAATTCTTTCGGACGTCAAGTGCAAATTCTTTGTGCGTCCGACAGCAAACAAAGAGATTTGAGAAATGTCTTATTTCCTTCGGACGTCCGGTGGTGGGGTTCTTCATGCGTCCGAAGTTACGCAATGATTATCGGACGTCCGATCCAAGCGTCCGACAGCTTTCAGCAGCCTTTGTCCCTTTCAATTGCATTTGATCTTTGAGTCTGATCGCTGCATTACTGAAGGTATCTCTGGAAAAGATATTAGTATTATCCATTTATTTTGTAAACATCAAAAGTTAGGAACCAGGATCAATATTCTCCCCCTTTTTGATGATGACAAAACAATGGATAAAGGAAAGAAAAAGATTGTGCATATGAGTATAAGCTCTCCCTCACCTATTGCCTCAGAAAAATTTAAGAAACAAACATATAATCTCAGAATAAACTCCCCCTTTCACAAAGCATCCATTTTGATTGCTGCATAACTGAAGGTATTTCTAGAAAAGATATTAGTATTATCCATTTGTTTTGTAAACATCAAAAGTATTATCCATTTTGATTGCTCTGATACCAATTGTAAGGATCAAAGACCACCAAGTGGAAGAGATAAACAATGTACAGATCACAAACGTAACAATAAGTAAATAGAAAGGAAAGAATTGCAATCCAATTAACTACCCAACTCCTCCAGAGCTTGTAGATTAATTTAAATAAGCTTATTCAAATTGATGAATTACAATCACGCTTGCGTACAAAGGAAGGTTCACCTCCTCCCTGCCCCAAACACCACTCGGTCTAGCCAGGAAATTTTACTATCCCTCAAGACAACCCTCACAGAGCTACACTCATGAAGTATTCACTTACAAGTGAAAAGTTTACAATGAACCTCACACCACTAAGACTAGAAATCTTCTTTGAAGAGTATTTTCTCACTAAAATCACTCTACATATTTTTTATCTTCAGTGTGCAAAAGTGGTTTAAAGTATCTGACCAACCACTATTTATATAGGACCAAAAAAGT
>NW_020864284.1:0-67958 GCF_003713205.1 Coffea eugenioides
AATTATAAATCTCTTACTTTGCTATATAAATAGAGTTTGCTACTTAAATTTTAGACTTGTGGTTATAGTTATGTATTTGCATTTTTTTTTTAAGGAAATATGATTTTATTCATCAAGAAAGCAAACCAATCACAAGTTCTGCTTACAAACGCTTACTTCTCCGAAATGAAGGCACCCCTAACCTATCTAATCTGACCCCCCCACGAGCCAATGCCGGAAGAGCGTGAAAATTGTCGTAGACCTTAATATGCTGTTCAGGATGAGAGACGCCTATTTTGGACAAAAAATCCGCCACGGTGTTAGCCTCCCGGTAACAATGCGAGATTTGAGCCGAATCATCCACTAGCTGCCAAATTTGCCTGGCCTCTCGACGGATCCGCCATGGACACTGGAACCGCCGCTTCAGAATCCCAACTACGACCAACGAATCCGATTGGAGATTTAGATTACCATAGCCCCTGTGGATACACAATTGAAGCCCAGTTAGCAGGGCCCGAACCTCCGCCTGTAGGGAAGTGATCTCCCCAAAGAAGGCCGAAAAGGCAAACAGAGGCAACCCCGTTGCATCTCGGAGGACCCCACCGCCTCCACCCACTCCAGGATTCCCCTTAGCGCAACCATCAACATTAAGGGTAAGCGTCCCACTCCCTCTCACCTCCCAGCAAACACGTTGGACTATACAGACGGGCAATTGCGCCCAGTCATACAACTGCCCAAATGTTTTCGCCCCAGTCTTAAGCTTGAATTGGATCTCTACAATGACTTTGATCTCCGAGAATATGGCCTGACAAATCTTCGTGGAGGCCATCGGGACCTCCTCAAATACCGCTTTATTCCTGGCTTTCCAAATGTGCCAGCAGATGAGACTGGGAAGGATTAAACAAATGAACTGCCGTGTTGCAGACTGCTGCGACCGCAACCACCATTCAACTATGCGAGCACGCAGGGAGGATCCAGAGCTCCTAACACCACACCAGCCACCAAAATAGTTCCAGATGTCCAAAGCTATGTGACCCCCGGCAAAAACATGCTCAAGAGATTCCTCAACTGCCCCTGGGCAGCAAGGGCATTTCGATGGCAAGTGAAAACCTAAGCGGCGTAGCATATCTGGCAGTGGCACCCTTCCCATCAGCAAGCGGAGCATAAAGAAAGACACTTTCAATGGGAGTCGAGGGTGCCAAACTCGAGAGAGGACCACAGACGTATTACGGGACTGCCTGACGTCATGGAAAGCTGACGCCAAGGTGAATTTTCCAGACTGTGTGGGCATCCAAATTACTTCATCTGCACATCCTCCCGCTGGAACCGGGTGGTGTAGGATAGAAGTCACAATGTCACTAGGCAAAAGGTGAGATAAAAAAACTCAAATCCCAAGCCCCATTTTTGATACTGCTAAGAAACGAGAGATGCGGGATGACTGGTGCGCGAAGGTACAAGGCACCACTACCCAACCAATTGTCGTACCAAAAATGGCAAGACCCATCATTTACTAGCCATAACATAGAGAGCTCGACCTGTCGGCTTACGTTCACCATCCGTCGCCAGACCGGCGACGCAGTCAGCGTCAATTGTGCTTGGCAGGGGTGAAGTCCTCTGCAATATTTTGCGCGCAGGAATGCCTCCCATACCGACCTCCCTGTTCGAAAGGTCCACCATAATTTACAAGAGAAGGCTGTATAGACGTCTTCAAGCCTCCGAAACCCCAGCCCGCCCTCCTCCACCGGGAAACACAACTGAGACCACCGAATCCAATGAAACTTTGTTTCGTCAGGAGATGAACCCCATAGAAAGTTTGAGCAAGCCTTCTCTAGAATGCCGAACACCGAGCAAGGGAGCACAGCAGCCGATAGTAAATGGATTGGGATTGCGGACAGCACATGCCTGATTAGAACGATCTTACCTCCTGCAGATAATAGCTTTGATTTCCACGACAAAATCCTCTGCAAGATTGCCTGACACACCTCCCCAAAGTATGACGACTTACACCTCCCAAAATATAACGGAAATCCCAAATAGCGTATGGGAAAAGCCTGCCAGACAAACCCCGTGACGCGCTCAATCACTCTTCTTCTGGCCGGCGCCAAAGCAGGATGAACCAAGTACCCACTTTTCTTAGCATTTGTCAGCTGACCCGAACATTCTTGATAGCCTTCCAGCACCTGCATGATGTCCTTTAAGGAGGAAACGGACCCATTCGCAAATATAAGAACATCATCCGCAAATGCCAAATGCATTACCGGGGGGCACCCGTACGGAACTCTGAACCCCAAGAAACCCGGCTGCAACGCAAGGTTGTTTAAGCCCCTCGACAGAACCTCAGCCCCTATAATAAACAAAGCCGGCGACAACGGGTCCCCCTGGCGGAGCCCTCTCGTAGATTTGAAGAAACCATATGAAGAGCCATTGATTATTACCGAAAACCAAACATTCGACAATAGCCGCCACACCAGATCTATAAACTGCTCCCCAAACCCAAACCTTCGTAAGACTCCAATGATATGCAACCATGACACCCTGTCATAAGTTTTAGACATGTCCAGCTTCAACACTACGTTTCCACCCCTAACTTTTTTCCCAATTCCCGAAACCACTTCCTGAGCAAGCAAATAATTCTCTGTTATATTGCGGCCCTTAACAAAACCTGTCTGCTGAGGGGAGATAAGCTTTGGCAAGATGCCCGCCAATCGATCAGCCAAAATTCGAGATAATAACTTGTTGAAAAAATTGCATAGGCTAATCGGTCTAAATTTAGAGAAATCCTGAGGACTCGATACCTTAGGAATCAACACAAGCGAGGTAGAAGTGATGAAACGAGGCAGTTCTGCCCCACAAAAGAAACTTAGTACCGCTGCATAGACGTCCTGAGCAATAACCTCCCACGCAAAGGTAAAGAATTTGCCTGTGAAGCCATCCGGTCCGGCAGCACTATCCCCATCCATTGCCTTCACCACCCGATAAACCTTCTCAATAGTAGGTGCCTCCTCTAAGATCCTGTTGTCCTCACCTGAGACCATCGGTGGAATAAGGTGCAACATATCCGAGGCGGGTCTTGACGTGCCCGAGAATAGGTCAGAAAAATATGCTATTGCCTCACTCGCTATATCCTCATCCGACTCCACCCATACCTCACTGGCTGCCTTTATCCTATGAATCGTACCTTGAACCCGTCGCTGCCTCACCACTGCATGGAAGAATCTAGTATTACGATCTCCACTGCGAAGCCATTTCACTCGAGCCTTTTGACTCCAGAACTGTTCTTCAACGGACAGCGCATGACGTAACTCCCCTTGCGCCTTGTGGAGTTCGAGCTGTGCCTCCTCCGACCCATCGTGATCCATGGCCTCCTTAAATTTTTCCTTTTCTATTTGAATTATCCTTTCTTCTAACTCATCTATTTTATTTTCTAATTTAATAATCCTTTTTTCTAAGTGTTCCTTATCTGATTTATTTGATGTTGATGGTCTCTATTCTATTAATCTTTTTCAGAATATACTATAATCTTTTTCAGAATAATAGCATTATTATGAAACTAAGACAGTTAGAAGAATTTTAAAAAATAAATAAACTACACAGAGAGAAGCTAGAAAAATCTCAAGAAAATATTGTAGAAGAAATAAAAGACGGTCAATTGAATTAGAAGATAGTTATAAAAACCAATAGAAAAAAAAACATATCTAGAAGAAAATAAGCATTATAAAGAATTGTATATAAATTCACAAAAGTATCATCAAGAGTCTAAAGGTTTCACTAGTTATTTAGGAACTAGTTTAGGAGATAAAACATATCCAAAACAAAATAATATAATAATAGGATTATTAGTATTTGTGAGAGCCTGAAATATCATCTGCGTAATTTATGTTTTCATCTAAAATTTAAAAGCACTACAATCTGGTTGTTATTATTTAACTTATAAGTTTACTTGTTTCTTGTGATTAAACAACTTGATTGTACCCTAAATTAATGTAGGATCAACTCTTATAGGAATTAACACTAATTAGAATAAGAAAATTAGTAGGGACATAACATGATAATATAGAAATGTGGGGTAATTGTTCAAATAATTCTTGACAATTTTTGCATGCTTGACAAGTGGATGATGACTATGTGCCAAGTGCCAATACCATGCATAAGACATAAGCCTCTTTAGCCCATATTTTCCATTGTCTTACTCCATTTTAGCCGAGAGAAACATTAGCCAAAGTTTCCCTTTGTTCTGCTCCATCTAGCCGAGAGAAAAGTAGAGAGAGTGGAAAGGAAAAAAACTGGTGTCTTGCTTCCTGTTTCAGCCGAGAGAAAGGAGAGAGAGTTGAGAGGAAATCTAGAGGCTTGCGTCCTTGTTCCAGCCAAGTTAAAGTAGAGAAAGTTGGGAGGAAATTTAGTGGCTTGTTTCCTTGCTCCAGCCGAGAGAGTTAGTGAGTGAAGGAGGAGAGGAAGCTGCTCATTCTTCAAGCTTGGACCAAGGAGAAAGAAAAGGAAGGAGAGCTAACTTTCAGCTTGTTTTGTAGGGAAAAAAAATAAGGTAACGTGGCTTAGAAACTTCAATTTTTCCATATACTTTAGAGAAATTTGGATGCATGCTTGGTTTGAGGTTTGATTGAAGTAAAAACTAGTGATAGGAACCTGTTTAATGCTGGAAATTTTTCCAGCTTAGGCCAAGCTAAGGAAGCTTGTTTCTTTCTAGCTTTTGGTTTATATTATGTTGCAAGTTGCTAGAGAATCTTTTACTCCTTTTGGTAAATGAATCTTGGTGAAAATATGGGATGCACATGAGCTTCATGGTTGCTGAAATTTCCAGGCTGAAGCTGAGAGCTGAACTAGGCAATTTGGGTTTCTAGTTGCAATTTTTGTTGAGTTTTGCTGGAAAATGCATGATTACTACTTCACTCGATGTTACAAGCATATTGGTATGTGACTTAAGGTTGAAAGTAGGTAAGAAAGGTGCTGTTTTGGGTGAGAAAATTGAAGAAATGTTTACTGAAAATTTCCAGCCTGAACCGTGTGTGATGAACTGTGATTTCCAGCTTTATCTCCATAAAATTTCGTTAGTTTGGTTAGAACGTTACTTCATATATCAGTCATCTCCCTAATCTAGTCATGCATGTGGTATTTGAGGAGTTAAAAGCAAGAAAAGATTGACTTTTAAAGCAATCTCAAAACTGAAAACTTTTGGACAGCAAAAAGAGAGGGAAAAGCTGCAGTTTTGGTTCTTTACTCCAAAACTTTTGCTAGATTATGACTAGAATCCATGCTTTATGTCCTGTATAATGCTTATACGGTGATGCATGCAAGTTTTTAGGGTGAAAAGCTTAAACTTTTGTGACTGGAATTCTTGTTTGGAGGACTGCATGGTTGCTGGAAAATTTCTAGCTTGGCCGATGATGAATCTTCTAGTTTTGATTGGGTATTTTGGTGGAAATTGACTGGAAGATCATGTTATGTACCTTGTGTATGCTATACTTATGGTTGTACAAAAGGTTTCTTTGGTGAAAATTTGATTAACGAGGCTGAACTGGGCACAAAATGACTGATAAATTATATACTAGCTTGATAACCGTCCGTGGAGCATCAGCTGTGAAACTGGTTTAAAATTGGAATTTGATAAGAAGTTTTTGCTGGATTTTGAAGCTACATAATCTTATTGCAATGTTTATGTGAATACATATCGAATTTGGTTGATGCCTGATACATTAAATGAAATGTTGGTGAAGATATATGGCTAGAAACTTCAACTTTGATCCTGAGAATGCTGCTATGTTTTCCCAAGCTTAGATTTCATCTTGTAACCTGAAATTTATGCATATATTGATCGAAAACAACCTTACTCTGTATATTGTGGTTGTCCTGATTTGGGACGAAATAACTGAATCTTAGAGAAAGAAATGGGAGCTGGTCGAGCATGCGAAACTGTTTTTGATAGATTTGAGTTGATTGGATGATTTCGGTTGTATTGCTGAGTTTTTCTGGAAAATTTAGCGAAGTCTTAACCAAAAATAATCTATAACAGAATGATAGTGAAATGTACCTTGAATTTGAGGAAGTTTAAGCAAGAATATAGCAAATTAAAGGAAGACACTTGACTACCCATTGCTGAGAAACTGTTTCGAACCATTCTAAAACAAGTGTTTAAATTTTGAGTTTAACTTTGAATTCTAAAATGGAACTTGAACCAAAACTGACTAAAACATCTTCAAACTATCTTATACCAGTTTTACTGTGAAAAAATTCATCCAAAATATAGGATAAAATCAAGGAAGTTCATAGGAATACTAAACTGCCAATCTCTAGGAAACGTATCAACTTAGAACTTTGATTCCAACTTTTATAAGAAAGTGTAAGTTGTAGCTACCACTTAATCACCTTAACTTACTATAATTCAATAAAACATAAAATTTTACGACTTAAAGGGGTTAAGTTACCTAAACTTTGGAACTAGAAGGTTACTAGAACAAGATAAGTATTAAGATTGCCTCAAAACTCTATGTATACACTTAAACATCTTGGATCATACATATAGGTATATATATACACTTTTAGCCAATTGTATCATATTAAGTTGAGTTTAGTTAAAAAGAATCAAATATGCCTAAAAAGCTAGAATAATCACTTAGACCCTCAATATCACCAAGTATTACACTTAATAATCACTTTAGGAAATTTAACAAATAATCTAATAAATTTGCAAATATCTCAGGGGCTGAGGGTGAACCGGAGGAGGGACCGAACACCGAAGAGTGAACTGCAACTACTTTGGGTGAGTGTTCTACATTTGTTTGTAATGATTGAATACTTGATGAATGATAAATATTAAGTGCCAGATGATTGATACTTATTGGATTATGGATGTTTGAATGGTTTAGAATGAAAATTGACAATTGCTACTGTTTTAATGAAAGGCGAGTGTATACTTTATCGCACTCGACCTAACTACTTTTGAGAGTTATTAATTGTTTAACTGCTACTGTTAACTGTGCATGACCGTTTTGAGCCCAAACCCCATTGATGGTCGACCTATTCTAGCCAGCAATGGGCTCGATCGAGTAGATCGATAGTTCTTGAGTACCATTTATTGGTATACTCGAGTATGACTCATTGAGATGATCACCGAACACTGGAAGAAAGGAAAATGTTGGTTACTATTTAATTGGGGAAATGACATTGAATTATTGAACGGAGCTAAATGCTACATCTGGAAATGGACGAGAGTCATCTCTAAAGTCCGTATTAGTATCGTATTCTTTGATATTGATTGTTGATACTGAATAGCTGAACAGAGCTAAGTGTTATGTCTAGAAATAGACGGGAGCCACCTCTAGAGTCCGTATTAGTACCGTATCCTTTCATATTAACTATGTCACTTGTTTTAGCATATTAATTGTTGTAACGTGTTTTATTGTTGGGTTGTGAACTTTGTGATTCTGTTGGACTATTGGATGTACTTGGAACCTCATTGGGCATTAGCTCAACTGTGAAGACTTGAAAATTTGCCTATATTTTCTTATAATCCTCTTTTATTTTGAATAAGTTAATTTATAATTCCTTTACTACTAATTTACTCCCTCATTAGTTGTAATAAATAGTAGAATCGAGAGTTTTACTTTTACTTTCATAGTTAAAGTAAGTTAGGGTTTGTGTGCATTTTGGTAGTGTGATCTTGGTAAGGTGTGTGTACTAAATTTGGTGGATAAGAGCGAATATTAGGTAAGAGAAAGTGTGTGATTAGAAGTACTAATAATAAGTTAGTGAATCATAACTTAAAACAAAAGTACAAGAGAGTTAAGGAAAATAGGCTTGAACCGACGTGCGCCGTTTGTTACCGGTTGAGCACACCTTTTGACTAATATTTTCTTACCCTAATCTCCTTGTTTTTATTTCATTTAATCCTCCTTTAATCTAACCCTAAGCTAGCCAAAATTTTTGACCAAGGAAAGGAAAGAAAACAAAAAAAAAGAGAAATCTTGGCTTGACAAGTGTCAATGATCCAAGCAAGTTTGACCAAGAAACTTTCCTATCTTCTTATCTTTCTTTTGGCCAATTTTTCCTCTCATTTTACTTCATCTTGGCAGAACCTCTTGAGGAAAACAAAGAAAGAAAATTTCATTCTTCAACCTCAATTTCTTGCTTGAATCTACATCATAAAAAGTGATATCTAAGGGAGATTAAAGGCTTTAGTGGAGAGACTTTAGGGGAAGAAGCACTTGGTTTCCATTTTTCTTGAGGTTTCAAAGTAACTATGGCAAGAAACCCTTTTTACTTCTATTACTAGCATACTAGAGGTTTTTGAGTTGGATTTTGGTAGATTACATGGAAAATTTCATGGTTTAAGAGGTGATTAAAAAAAAAATCCAGCTTTGATGATAAAATTTCAACTCTTATATGATGCTTGAGCTTGGCCATGGTTTGATAGCTTTGCCATGTGTAGACACCAAATTTTGAATTTTATTTAATTCAATTTTAGTTTTATTTTTTTTATTTATTCTTGTTTTTATTTTAGTTAACTAAGTTTGTAAAATGATAAGTAAGTGTTTATTTTTATTTATTTTAGTAAATTAGGTTCACCATTTTTCTTTTTAAAACAATTTTTGCATTAAATTTTTGAAAAAAGAAAATTCTCACAAAATTTGTTTTAATCTTTTTAAATTCAAAGTGCTTCAAAATAAAATAAAAATTAGTGATGCATTTAATTTTTTTGGTTACCCTAAGCTTGTTTTGAAAAAAAACAAAAAAAATAAAAAATAAAAGGAATATAGGTGGAGGCCATGCAAACTAGCTAAGTGGGATGGGTAGGCATTAGACAAGTGTCCTTATTTTTTGCACACCTTAACACCTAAGGCTAGGTGACTAGGACAAATGTAGAGTTTAGGAAAAATCTGAAAAAAAAAAGAAAAAAAGAAAAGGCTAGAAGGGTTCGGCTAAGGAGAGGACTTGGGGGGCAGAAAAAGAAAAGAGAGAGAAAGGAAGAAAGTGGGGGGGAGCTGGGAAAAGGAGAAAGAAATCGAGAGAGGGTTTTCAGCAAAGAGAGAGGGAAGTGGATAGGAACGAGGGAAGAAAACTGGGAGGAAAAGGGAGAGTGAGGGAGAAAGAGCTAGATCGTGGAGAGCAAGAAAACAAGGAGAAAAACCAGAGAAAAGCAAGGGAAAAAGGGAAGAAACCAGAAAAAAGGAAACGAAAGAACGAAAGAGAAAGAAAAAGGAGAGTTTCGGCAGAGAGCTGGGGAGGAGGAAAAGGGAGGAACCGAGAGGAAATATTGGGAGAAGTGACGGCTAGAGAGAGAGCAAAAGAGAATCTGGGAAGCGAGGAAGGGAGGAAGAGACTGCAAAGGGGGAAGAGAAACCAGAGAGGAGCTTCGGGGAAGAGAAAAACTGAGCAAGAAAGAAAAAGAGAGAAGCGAGGAGAGATTGAGAGGGGGTGAGGGCTGAACGAGGAAACAAGATTGAGGAGATAGTCGGCAGAGCAAAGAAAATAGAAAAAGAGAGAGAAAACGGGGAAGAAACAGAAAAATTTTCTAGGAAAGAATCTGGGGCCAGGTTGAGCCGTCAGCTTTGTTCATCGTCAAATTCCTATCTTTTTTGGAGTTCTTGGAGCTGATTCTCTGTTTCTGCACCTTTTTGGGAGGGATCTGAATAACTTTTATTCAGAAACTGTTGGGATAAAACGTCGCCAAGTCTGTTGAATCGTGGCTCCAATGTCCAGGTTCATCATCGCCGAGTTTTTGCGGCAAAGTTCCATTTGCTTCGTTGGCACGCCGTTTCTTGGAGATTTCGCCTTGGTTTGATGCTATAAACACCCTTACTTCTCCTTTTGTTAATTTTATATGATTTTCATGAAGATTTGAGCTTAATGGATATGAAACTCTGGAATGTTTTGTTATCAGTTTGATGAACTTGTCCCGTTTCTCTGTCATGATTGTTTTAGACAATTTTTTTTGCTGAACATGCCTTGTTTCGTTGGTGAATCTTTGGTGTTTGACTATGGAAATAAAATGTATGAAGTGCATGATCTCGTTGGCATGAGATTTTTCTTCGTACGGTTCATATGTTGAAACCTAGAAAAATGGCAAGAAGCTTCGGACAAATTTGTTTTCTGATGTTTCATTGATTGTTGTTCCCTCCTTTTTGTTGCTTGTGTAACTTTGGTGTTGGGTTTCAATAGTAAAAGGTGTAAGTGGTACATTTTTGCTAACTTGAAAATTGATTGGCATGATTTATATGTTTGATAATAAACCCAGAAGAGAATTGTGGAAAAAAATCAGCTTAGAAGAAAGTCTCTGCGAAGAAGACGGATGCAATATTTTCAAAATTGCGTTTTGACCCCTCTATTTTTAGATAACTCTGATTTGGCCCATAAAATTGGACAAATGGATCAATCTTGTCCCTTTAAAGTTTACTTTTCTTTGGTATACTTTAATATGATATTTCGTTACATTATTTATGAGTTTTAGGAGAGAATTTGAAAGTTTAATAATTTTTGATAGATTTATAGTATTAATTTGGATTTTAGTAAAATTTTGGGTAATTTTGTTGTTTAATTATAGCAAATGAGTTTTCAGTCATTTTGTGAAGTTTAGCATTTGGTTTTGGTATGCTCCATCTTAAACCCTTAATCTTATTCTAATTTAGACCCTTAATGTTTGTAATAATAATGATTTGATCCCTCAAACTTCTATAATTGTTTCAATTAGGTCCTTACTTGTTTTAATTTCTTGAATGTAGGTTGTTTACTTTCATTTGAATGCTTTGATTGATTCAATTTCATGTTTATTTCCATTTCTTGTGATTATTTGTTAATTAAAGTGATTCCTTGACCTTTTTTTTTTGTTTTGGAGGGTAAATAAGAGAAATTTCATTTCATTAGGTCATCAATTCAAGGAAGGTACACTCTACTCCTTATTTTGATTTTACTTGATCCTATGTGCTCCTATGTGAGTTTATATGTGTAATTGCATGTTTTTTGAATTTTTTTATTATTTTTTTTGTTTTTGTTCATTTATTCACTTTATTTGTTTCTTTTAATTTCGTATATTCATTTAATTTTATTTTTGATTATTTAAGAGGCAATTAAATGCCAAATTGTAATAGTTAGGTTATTATTTTATTTCATTTCATTCTTTATCCCTTTAGATTGTAGTTAGAGCTCCTAAATGTAATAGTTAGGTATTTATTTGCTCTTATTTGCTTTGTGCGTTTGCATGCTTGTGTGATTATGTGTTTACGCGCTTTCTTAGGATCTTTGCATCTAGATATCATATTTATGTCTTATGTGTTATATGTGATTTATGTGTTTATTTGCTTTTATTATGTTTTATATGATTTATTTAATTATAATAAATACACGTCATCTGATTTATTTAATTATACTAAATGCACGTCATCACCACACTAGTCCAACGCTATTTCAACGCTAGTTGTGGCCCCTTTTTCGATTCCACAATAGTTCAACGCTAGTCATAGCCTTTTTTTTTCGATTTCTCACTAGTCCAATGCTAGTGAGAACTTATAAACATGAGTTAGTCCAATGCTAGACGCTTAGGGACCATCCACGCGTTAGATCATGTTTGTGTGACAATCACTACATTTTTATGCATATTTTCTACTTTTTAGGGTTTTTTCATTTTTGCATGACATTTCCCTTATATGTATAGCCCTTATCCCATATTCCCCCTATATGTGTATCCTTTATCCCATATTTCCCCTATATGTATATTCTTTACCCTTATGTGTGAAACATAGTGACGGCCCCACCTTTCCCTAAGGTGAACCAAAGGGTTTGGCGGACCGTCTGCCCAGCTCTCAACTGTCGCGCCCCACTTTTTGGAAAAAATAAAATAATTTGTTTTTGTTGAATTTTATTGGTTTGGAAAAAGTGAAATTTTTGATAAAAATAAAAATGGGTCTAAATGGGACTTTTGAAAATGCGACGATTTGACCCAAGAAAAATAGTTCAAAAAGGGTTTTTTTTATATGAAAAATGGAGTCGCCACTTGGTATAGAGTTAGGGTGTACCAAGTCACCCAAAAAGTGAATTTTTTAAGGAAAAAAATAAGAAACCCTTTTGAACGACTCCTAGTCCACGCAAACAAAGAAAAAGGTTCGGGAGTCACATTTGACGAAGGGGAAGGCAAGGAAAAAAATCCAAGGCACCCCTTCGACCTAGCCAAGGCTAGTTGCGCGATTTAACCCTTATTTTCCTAATTTTTCTACCCAAAGTATGTATTTGCAATTTGGACAAAGACTAATGAATGAGAAATGCAATCCTAAATTCTACGATGTCTCTCATGAGGTTTTTGGTCCCAAACCACATGAATTGTGGCGGCCAATAAAGGGAAACCTCATAGAGGTCGATTGATGCAAATGGTGACTCAAGTGCAAGTGTGCAAGTGTATGAAAAGATTCATGTATGAAATGGTGTAAAAAAAACAAAGTGTTTGTGTGCGAATGTGTAAAGAAAGTGCATGTGTAAATTTGTATGAAAATCAAAGTGTTTGTGTGTGCAAATGAATGAAGATAGAATAGTACATATATAAGTGAAACTTGAATTTCATTTGTGAAGTAAAGTAAATAAAATATGGATTGAGAAATGTAAAAAAATGTGATTAAAAGAGTATGGAAGTAATAAAAATGAAAGTATGACCCTAGGGGAATACAACAAGTCGGGTACGGGGGTTGACTTCTAACTTTTCGACTTCGATTTTCCCTTTGATTAGAAGGCGAAACTAGCGTGCTAAGGCTATTGAGTAGCCACACTCGCTCGTTTCCCTTACCCAAGGGGGTTTTCACGCAAATGAACCCTAACTAGCATGAGATGCAAGTCCTAAAATGAAGGGGAAGGGGTTTGAGGAACATACCAAATGACAAACTAAGGAAAAATGCGTGATATGTGGTGATCATGCACTTAATGAAAAAAGGAAAAAAAGAACCTATTGGGTCTAGCATTGGACTAGCCCATTCTATGAATTCCGACTAGCGTTAGACTAGTGGAAACGATAAAAGAAGCCACAACTAGCGTTGGACTAGTGTGGTGACGTACATTCATCCATTCCATTCATCTATACTACAAAAAGCGAGTAGACATGCAAATCACCTAAATCATGTAGCACTTATCATGCTCGACTAGATGCAAGATCCTAATAAAGCGTTTAACATATAACACATAGGCATGCAACCATTACATTTGCTAACTAAAACAAAGGGGAAAGGGAAAATGGACCAAATTACTTGCTACGCCCTATCTATTACAAGCCAAGAGGTGTACACATACCCCATGAATAAATAAAAGAAATACTTAAAATGAAAGGAATTAAAGCAAATTTAAGAAAGCCAAGTAAACATGTAATTCTCAATTAGCACATTAGTCCACATAGGAGAGAAACAAAAGGGGTAAAAGAGATTATACCTCCCCGTTGGTGATACTAAGGAAGTAAACAAACTCAACTTGGCTAGATTCAACCAAGAAAAGACTAACTTAGGCTAAAATCACCAAAAACAAAAGATTAATGCACCAATTTAGTGATAAGATATAAACTAAACAATTTGAATCCATCAAAACATCAAACTTTCCCTCAATTGCAACTCAATGAAGTCAAAACTACTTAAAGACCAAGGCAAAAGGCATGATCATCCGATCCCTAAGCATAACATCTACTAAAGACCCAAAAGCAAGCACTACTCAATCATTTGAACCTAATTGAAACCTTTAAAAACACAAAAAGTTCCCCAAGTAAATAACAAGATTCAAACAAACATTATGGAGTTTTGAAGGTCCAAGAGTGAACAAGGGTCCATGAATGATTTAAACATGCATTTTGAAAACTCGATAGCCACCATTAATCAACCAAATAAAACTAATTGAAAAATTTAAGAGCTTCAAAAATCCCAAAAAAAAACAATGAAAGGCCAAATGATGACTCAAAGTACACCCACCTTAGGACCTAATTGTAAAGAAATGAGAACATGCTTGGGCTTTTGTGGAACATGGAGAAGCTTGAGGGACTAAATTGATTAAGTATTCAAATTACTTGGGCCATAGTGAGCTAGGGGGGACTTGGGGGGTTCAAAGGCAATTTTGAAACAATTTCCATGCAGGTTCATGCAAGCTACGTGAGCAAACATTCTGCAACCAAAACAAATATTTCTGCAGCCAAGAAACCATCGCAACTTGCATTCTCACGAACAGATATCAACCTCAACACTCATTTTGATCAAAAATCTTTCAACCAAACATTCAAAGTTAATCTAAACATCATAACACACACATTCAGAATTCAAACAAACTCAAATATAGAAGAAAACTGATGCAAAGACAGAAGGCAGCTCATGCATTCAGCATATTTTTCCAGCCGCAGCTTTTCTTTCCATTTCAATCGTGCAAACCAGATTTATAATTCAAATATAAAGCTTTGATTAGATATTTCTCAAAACAACATCTTAACTCTAACTAATCAACAAGCTGCTTAACTTAACTCCAAACCAACAAGAACAACGAAGGAGCTAATCATCAAAGGTAGAAAGAAAACTAAACAGCAAAAGAATGAAATAGAAAAAAAACGCAGCAAACTTTCTGCAATTCGGCACTTTACAAAATCCAGCTTTCAAACACAATCAAATCCAAACACAAGGCTTTAAACTAGGCAGCAAGCCATCATCCAAACAAATAGAAAGAAAAACTGAGCAAAATCCAGTGCAAACACAAATAAAATACGTTCAGCAAGTTGAAAAATCTGGAACATATAAAACTGATTTGGCAAGTTGAAATGCATTTTCCAGCAAGTGCTTGGGCATGAATCCGAATTTACCTCGGTTGAATCATTGTGTTAAGTACCCAAAACTAACATGCAAGGCTACTTAATGAAATTACTATCATTTCTAGTTCAGATCAAATTCGGACAGCTACTATAAACATCCACAAATCCAGAAATTCTGTTCACCATTCTTGGATGAACTTGCATGTAGCCGCTCACTATTTCATTTTTTTTCTTGCTTAGCCGAACCAATAAACTTCCTGCAAAGCTTAATCATCTAATTTTAATTAGTCAAACACCTAACCAAGTGAAAATCAACCACTTTCCAGCAAATTTCATGCTAAAATACCCATGCAATTTCCAAAACAACTTCAACGGCTAAACTGGAAAAATTGTTTCAGCAATCCATCAAATTCCATTAAAATTTCCAGCCATGTAACCGAAATTCAGACCACGTAGCTTACATGCAACATCAAATAAGAAACTATCTATCAATTTTGATCCATAAGCAAATTCGGACAACATCAAAACATTACTCAACCAGAATTCAAACAATCCTGCTCCCGGTTGGCTTGCATGCAACCTGATTTTGTATCTTTTCAATTTTCTGACTTAATCAAGGTTAACTACCTTCATGCAAATCTTAATCATCCAGGTTTTAGTCGATTAAATGTGCATCTAGGCTCAGATTATCACAGATTAGCTAATTAGAGTTACAAATTCCAGCTCAAACTTTCGGCAGCTCCAATTCTTCCAAACCAGATTTCTTAAGTCTCAATTCCTCATCTAACCTCACAAACCCACATGCATGCGTATAGACAGCTGCGTCAACCCATAAACAATTCATCTAAGTCCAGAATTTACCTTGGCTTGAAGCCTAAAACCCACGACTAGCAGCTGCAATCTTTTCTTCCTCTCGGCTATCCAGAAATGCCGCCTGCCAGCTCCTCCTCTCCCTTGCTCCAACTTGCGACTAGGATGGAGGAGGCCTGGTTTTCAGACCCTTCACCAGCTCACGGGTACAAGGATACAAAGCAGCAGGTTTCTTTTTTTTCTTTTTTTAGCTCACGGACAGGAAAAAAAGAAACAAAAGGCTCGGCTCTCTTTCAGTCGTTAATTCCAATGACACTGCTCTCTCCCTAGCTCACGGCAGCAAATGGAAATGGATGTGTGTCCTCTAGAGATCCGGAAGTGTTGTGGTAATTAGTAGTTGATATAGTAGTGTGTGGTAGTGGAGAAAGAAACCGGCACTAAGGATAGAAAATACTAGAATGTGAAGTGGAAATGGATTCGGCAGAAATAGGATTGTGATTTTTTTGATTGATTTTTTTTTAATTAATTAAATAAAACTGATAATAAAAATAGATAACAAACAACAAAAACAACAAAAAATTTAATTAACATTGGATAGAAACTAAATCTAAATAAACTAGAATCCACGAAAGCACAATTTTCCATTTTTCATCAATTTCCTCTTTTCTTTCCCTTTTTTTTTCACAAATTTTACGTTAAAACTTAAAACTAAAACTAAGACTAAAACGTGAACAAAATTAATATGACAAATAATTAGCAAATAAAAGACAAATAAAAAGGTAACAACTAAAATGCAGATAATCTAAAACAAAATCATGAATTAGATGCAACATACAAATTATTTAAAAATTTGGTGTCTACAGTTTGCCCCTCTTTGTCTGAGTTTTGAAAAAACTTGAGACAAAGAAGTAGACACCAAATACTTACCTGCGTTATTCGGCTGCAATGGACGCTTCTGAAATGAGGATCGACCTCTTTAACATTTTTTTTTTTGATTTTTTTTGATTTTTTTTGATTTTTTTTGATTTTTTTGATTTTTTTGATTTTTTTGATTTTTTTTGAAATGGGATTGATCCAAACAGGAAAGTAAAACGGGACTGACCCGAGCAGAAATTTAAAATTGGGACTGACTAGAGAAGGAAATTCAAATCATGGGACTGGCCCGAACAAGCTTTAATCGCGGGACTGACCCGAATAAGCTTTGAATCGTGGGACTGACCCGAATAATATTTGAATCATGGGACTGACCCGAATGAGCTTTTGAATCGCTGGAATGAGACTGACCGAATTTTTGATCGAGGGACTGACCCGAAAATGCTTTTGATCGAGGGATTGACCCGAAAATGTTTTTGATCGAGGGACTGACCCGAAAACTTTTGATCGAGGGACTGACCCGAATGAACTTTTGATCGAGGGACTGACCCGAAAATGCTTTTGATCGAGGGACCCGAGGGACTGACCCGAAAATGCTTTTGATCGAGGGACTGACCCGAAAATGCTTTTGATCGAGGGACTGACCCGAAAATGCTTTTTGGTCATGGGACTGACCCGAAAATCCTTTTGATCGTGGGACTGACCCGAATAAGCTCTTGATCATGGGACTGACCCGAAAATGCTTTTTGGTCATGGGACTGACCCGAAAATCCTTTTGATCGTGGGACTGACCCGAAAATGCTTTTGGTCATGGGACTGACCCGAAAATCCTTTTGATAATCGGTCAGTGGGATTAAACCCGAGCCTGCCGTGATAAAATCTGTGTTGATTTTTGATTGATGATTTTTTTTTTTTTTTTTTTTTTTTTTTTTTGACTTTTGAAAATCTTTCCAAAAAATTAATTTGCCTCAGTATGATGAATTTTTGCAATGTGAGTCCAGAGTTGATTCTGTATCGCCATGCTGTTGCATTTTTTGATGAAATTTGCTTGCGACATTTTCAATCTGCCTTTGTTCACCGGAGGACTCTTTCCGACACCTATTCCAGTGCAAGGTGTGATTGTTTTCATCCATGCATGAAATTTCCTGCAAAAGAGAAAAAACAAAGAAATTGCCACCATTATTTGATCCGTTTGTCCTTGAGAATCGTGTAAACATGAGTCTTTGGATGCCTTCGTCAAAGTTGACCGTGGCATCTGACTTGGTTGGATTTGTCATTTCTAAACGTCTCTGATTTTTCCCGACTAACCAAGCGTGCATTTTGCCATATTGTGAAGCTTGCGTAACCGACCTTGCTGAATTTCAACCATTTTCGCAAGATGACTGAACCTAAGTATGCTTTGAATAAACCATGAGGTTATCATTCACCAAAATTCGATGATTAAAAAGTAATTTCACCTATCATGCAGAAATGAAAATGTGAAAGAACGCAAACACAAACCATTTGTGCTTAAAGCCTACAAAAATGCCATGAATACAAGCAATTGAGAAAAAATGAGCTTCCTAAGAATGAATTTGCTAAAGAAATATTTTTACAAAACGACACAGTTTTGGCCAACGGATGTCATATTCAATTCTCTGGATATCTTTGCTCTGGAATTCAATGTTGCCAGAGGTTTGACAAAAATGAGAAAAATCCGAATGAACCAGGTCACCAGTTGTTCCTCCTCGTGCTCGTCTGTTTGAAAAAAAACGCCTTGGCGCCCTTTCGGGTTTTCACCAAAGCTACCCCCAATCTTTTCTGCTTTTGTTTGTTTTTTTGTTTTTGTTGTTGTTGTTTTTTTCTTTCTTTGTTCTTTTCTTTTTTTTTCTTCTTCTTTTTTTTTCTTTTTCTTTTCCCTCTTCTTTTCTTCTTTTGAGGTGACCTTTCGGGTTTTCACCTAAAGACGCAAATGAAAGAGCTCAACCATGATCGACTCAGGAGTATGAGTTGAAGATTTCTGGCATCAGTAAAATGCACTTCCCTTAGAAGTTTAGGTGAAGGCATTATAGACATCACTTGCCAATTGATTAGCGAAATTCCTAATAGAAATACAGCAAGTGACGAAAGCCAGGACTTTTGGGCTTTTGTAATGAGGTCAGGTGGGGTGTTTTCAAGAAAAGTTGAGGCCTGAAAGCAAGTTTGATGAAAGGTGTGAAATAACCTGAGATTGCATCATTTTGAAATTATCTCTAATTTTGAACGAAACCGAGGAAATTTGCCCCAGTTTGATTGGATTTTCTCTTTCTTTGCATTTTCTTCATTGCATTTTCCTCACTTTTTGCATTTTCCTTCAAAAACTAAATTTGCCCCAGTGTGGGGTTCTTTCTTTTCTCTTTTCCTCTTTTTCCTTTTTCCCTTTTTTTTCAAAATGAATTTGCCCCAGTATGGGGATTTTTCCTTTTCCCTCTCTGATAATCTCGTTTCAAAATGAATTTGCCCCAGTGTGGGGTTTGCAATTCTCAGGGGCTGCCAAACGAAAATTATTGTTCTGATAGCTCAAAAGGGATGACTAGGGATGAAATGTTTTGATTGGAAAGGAAGATGGCCTGACCTTTGCCTCGTCCCTTGCATGATTTCCAAAAGAAATTTGCATAATAATAAAAAATAACTTCTTACACATATCTGAGTTGATAGGTTGCAGGAATGTCTGTCCATCTGTTTCTGCCCAAAATGATTGCTCCGCCAGGTAATACCTTTTGAACGCCTAATGAGCTTTGCCAATTTGAAGCAATTTTTGCCTTTGGCTTCATCTTTCATTAGCAAAATCACTTTAGCACTTTGTTCCCTCCTTCAAAGGATCGGTGGCGGACCTTTTTGTTATGAACACAGGCCATGGGTTTTGGCAACATTGGCCATGGCACATAGCATTCAACTGTTTCTCATCAATCAAAATCAATCGTTGATGACGCTGCTTTAACCCATCAGCTTCCAACCTGGCAGGAAAGGGATTTTTCAATGAAGAATTTTTCAATGAAGGGTTTTCTCAATGAAGGCTTTCTCAATGAAGGGTTTTCTCAATGAAGGTTTTCTCTCAAAGGAAGAGGTTTTTCAATGAAGGGCTTCATCAGATTCCAGAACAGTGATATTCAAAGGATCAAATAATTTCATCTTTGGCCATCTAAAAGAATTAAAAAAAATTCATGACAATGATCAAATAAACAAATAAAACCAATTGTGCATTTCATGAAACTCTAAATCAAAGCGAAAACAAGACAAAACTCAATTTGCAAAAGGCGCTTTCATTAAGCTATTCACACATGCAAGAAAAAGTTTTTGTGAACTTTAGCAAATGACAACCCCTAGATTTATCGAAATTCCCTTCGAGGGGGAAGATAGTCAGCCATTCAACTTGTGCAGAGCTCCTTTAGGATCTTCAAATTTCGTCATTGGAGGTGGATGCCTCAAAGGTGTCCTTGTGTTTAGGAAAGGGATTTGTACTTATACTTGGTCCTTGTCCACTCTTTCCCTTTAACACTATTTCCCCAGCCTCGATCATGTCTTGGACTTTGTGCTTAAGTGCCCTGCAATCGGCGGTTGAGTGGCCAGGTACTCCCGAATGATAGGCACAAATAGCATGTGGATTGTACCCAGCAGGCATGCCATGAAGGTAAGTTGGAGGGGAAATCACGCCTATTTTGTTGACAACCTTCAATTGCTCATACAATTGGTCCAAAGGCCTGCCTAGGTTGGTGAAGGTTCGGGTACGGCTTTGATTGTAGGTTTCAGTGGGTCGGGGATAGTTGTAGGTGGGTCTATTTGGTGGGGGAAATCTTTGGTGGTAAGGAGGCCGAGGACGAGCTTGTTGAAAGCTTGGTTGAGATATTTGGAAAGGGGTTGTAGGCGGGTTGGCATAATTTGAGCGAGGTCGAGGATGAGTGATATTGGTGTGGTAAACAGGATGAGGATTTGAGTAGTAGGGGTAAGGGTTTGAGTTGGTAGGGTATTGTCGAGGTCTGGGTCTTGGGACAGGGTTTTGATTCCATGTGAAAGCAGTTTCCCCCTCTTTCTTTTGGAATTGCGGGTTCTTCCCACTAGTCCCCTGACCTTGCAAAGCATCCAACTGTGACTTGAGGGTAGAGACATTAACAATCTTCCCAGCTTTTACGAAATCATCAAATTCCTCAAGTTTATTGACAATAGCAGCGAACGAGCATCCAGTCATGCGAAAAATTTCTTCGAAATATGGAGGATCATGTGCCTTAATGAAAGTGCGTATGATTTCGTCCTCAGTCATTGGTGGCTCGACTTTGGCAGCTATTTTCCTCCATCTCTTGGCATAAGTCTTGTGATCCTCGGAGGGTTTTCTTTTTGTTCCTTCCAACGTATTTCGTGTTGGAGCCAGCTCGCAGTTATACTCGTATTACTTTACAAAAGCATTGGACAAGTCAATCCAGGTTTTTACTTCTTCGGGCTTCAAATTTGAGTACCAATCGAGGGCATCCCCCTCCAGACTTTCCGGGAACAACCTTAGAGGCAGGTTCTCGTCGTCTACAGGCTTTCCCAACTTGTTAGCAAATAGTCGGAGGTGTGTCTTGGGATTACCCGTCCCATCGTACTTGTTAAATTTAGGGGTTTTGAACCCCTCGGGCAATTGCATATTGGGAAAGAGACAAAGCTCATCGTAGTCCAGGACTCCTTGCTTGTTCAACCCCTGACTCTTCCTCATAAACTCATCAAAACGATCAAGGCGTTTGAGCAGCTTTATATCAACGGGAGCAGAAGATTCCCCCATTTCTGCCTTGGTTTGAACAATATGGTCTGGTAGGAATGGCTCAGCAACAGGGTGATAAAAGGTATGTGGCTCAGGTGGTACATTTGAAGTGATTTGGGGTGGTGGACCTCGCGTGTGAGTAAGAAAAAATGAAGGATGAGGAGGGTAAGTGTATGGCAAATTTGTGGTGGGATAGGTGAAAGTTTCTTCGGGTGCAATAGGAAATGATGGAGTAACAGTGGCATGGGCCGAAGGTAGGACAAATGACTCTTGCTCAGGCTGTCTGGCGGGTACAGGTTCGGGTTGAACTCCGCTGCTAATTAGCTCATCATTCAACTTCCTTTGGGCGGCCATCTCAGACGCCATCTCTCCAAACTTGGTAAGCATCTCAGTCAACTGAATCCCCAAACTTGCAGTCTCGGGTTGAGCGGTAGTAGCAGACCTATCTGACTGTTCCGGTTGTGAACTCATGTTTACACGACTCCTCTGGGCTTGACTACGGGATCGCGTTATGATGGGGCTTTGACGAGAAGCTATATTTAAATATTACCTGAGAATTTTTGAAAGATTGCCTTTAGATTTAACCCTCGCTTAGTTATTCCAATAAAAACAAAGAAAAAGAAAAGAAAAAAACAAGAGTTAGTAGATATTCAGAAAATTCGGATGCATGTCCTATGGGGGAACCCTTTTGTGCCAAGGGTAGGCCTAGCATGAAAATGCAGTCCTCCAGAGCAGGCACTATACAATACCTGATGGATCCGATCGACTGATCGTGTGAGGAATGATTTGAAAATTTTGGCCACTTGGAGTGAGAAGAGACATTTGCCCTAAAACATGAGGACGAAGTCGGAACGGATTGCTTGCTTTGATCTACACATAAAATGATTTGTGAAAGGGATTGCCATGTCTCGATTAATTTATTCAATGAACCCTAAAGGGGAAAAAGCGAGTCAAATGGATAAAATTGGTGATTTATTCAAAATCGACCGATTTACCTAAAAATAGGTAAGCTGGATAACATTGACGATTTATTCAAAATTGATCGAATAGATAGACTTGGTCAACTGAATTGAATGAAATTGATGGTCTCTTCAAAATCAACTTGATTTCGCCCTAAAAATGGGTAAATTGGCCAAAGAGATGAAATGGAGTTAATGATTTATTTTAAAAATCGGCCAAATCCCTAAAAGGGTAAATTGGTCAAATGAATTGATGATTTATTCAAAAATCGACCGGATGACCCTGAAAAGGGTAAATTGGTCAAATGAATTGATTTATTCAAAAATCGACCGGATGACCCTGAAAAGGGTAAATTGGTCAAATGAATTGATTTATTCAAAAATTGACCGGATGACCCTAAAAAGGGTAAATTGGTCAAATGAATTGATTTATTCAAAAATTGACCGGATGACCCTAAAAAGGGTAAATTGGTCAAATGAATTGGATGAAATGAATTTACTCAAAAATGATTAGATTGAACTAAAATTGAATGAATTGACAAAAAATGGATTGGATAAAATGGATGATTTGTTCAAAAATCGATTGAGTTCTCTACCCATTGGGTAGTTTCAAGAAATCATTACAATGCCTTAGTCTATGAGCCTCCTAAAATCAAGATTTGGCCTCCATTGATTTATCGTCTCAATAGTGAAGAATTATTTGGGTTTCTTCAAATTAATGTCCTTTACGCAAGGGATTTTTACCAATTTTGATAAAGTGGCCAAAAGGTGATTATTAGACGCTCATATTCCAAAGATCGCTCTATGAAAATGATCGGATCCTACCTTACCTTGTGCACTACCCCTTTGGATGATACAAAAAAATGTAAACGTGCAAGTCTCCTTGGATTAAGTATCCGAGACATATGGTGGCTTATTCCTAAACACGGGATCCCCTAAATGGCATTCCCTTCCTAGGGTGGATGCGTGATGCCGGTTTATTAAAAGCAGTAAGATATGCAATTTGAAATGAGACATGACCTAAGGAACCCTTTATCTGCCAGGGTAGGCCTAAAATGGTATGGCGTTATTAATTTATGAACGAAATATACCACAATTTTTAAACATGCAATAGCCTATCTATAAGGGTATGTCCTAAAAGAAGGTCATGCCCGACCTCTTATTTCCTAACGTTTGTGAATGCAAAGGCAAGAGACAAGGAAAGTTAGTTCAACACATAATCACATAACACGTTGAACAATTAAATGATATAAAAAGTAGGAAAAGTAAATAAGGAAAAGGGTGGGATCCCTCCCCTCGTGAATGGTGTCCCTACTAGGGCAAGGCAGACTCTACCCTAGGTGAACTATATGGATGCATGCGGTTGGGGTTCACTAATGCATCTAGACTCGATAAGCTCAGGTCCCCAAGCCTTCAGACTCGTGGCCAAGGGTCATCAATCCCAAGGCCCTTTGTCGGTGGCTCGAGCGATTCCCCAAATACCGCTACGCACACGTCGTGTTACGGCTGCATGTTTGAGTGAATCTATAAAAAACCCTCAACCTTCGACTAAAAACTAAAGGCTATCAACCCAAAGTTTAAAGCGGAAGATTGAGTGACCCATTGGATCGTGCTACGCACACGTCGTGTCACGATCACACGTCCAAGTGGGTCTCCTAATCCTAATAGGGTGGAGTGGCGTGACAAGCCACTAAAAGAAAAATAAAGGGGGATGAATAGTAAAGCGTATGCGCGTATGATAGTGCACGTTTTGGAGGGGAGGGATCGAGAACCAATGCGAGGCTCTAGGGGTGACACACCCCCCCAAAATGCAAATGCAAAGCGCGAGATAAAGCAAGTACAATCATACATCCAATCATCCAATCATACATACGTGAGTGAGGGAGTAGTTTGATATGCGCGTACGTGGCAAAAAGTCCTAGAAAGGGAAAATGCAATCCTAATATCCAAATGCTATACATAAAAAGGGTAGAAAAAAGGAAAAGAATGGCTAAATCAAATGCTTGGACCCACTTAGGAAGTCCCCAGTGGAGTCGCCAACTGTCGCGCCCCACTTTTTGGAAAAAATAAAATAATTTGTTTTTGTTGAATTTTATTGGTTTGGAAAAAGTGAAATTTTTGATAAAAATAAAAATGGGTCTAAATGGGACTTTTGAAAATGCGACGATTTGACCCAAGAAAAATAGTTCAAAAAGGGTTTTTTTTATATGAAAAATGGAGTCGCCACTTGGTATAGAGTTAGGGTGTACCAAGTCACCCAAAAAGTGAATTTTTTAAGGGAAAAAAATAAGAAACCCTTTTGAACGACTCCTAGTCCACGCAAACAAAGAAAAAGGTTCGGGAGTCACATTTGACGAAGGGGAAGGCAAGGAAAAAAATCCAAGGCACCCCTTCGACCTAGCCAAGGCTAGTTGCGCGATTTAACCCTTATTTTCCTAATTTTTCTACCCAAAGTATGTATTTGCAATTTGGACAAAGACTAATGAATGAGAAATGCAATCCTAAATTCTACGATGTCTCTCATGAGGTTTTTGGTCCCAAACCACATGAATTGTGGCGGCCAATAAAGGGAAACCTCATAGAGGTCGATTGATGCAAATGGTGACTCAAGTGCAAGTGTGCAAGTGTATGAAAAGATTCATGTATGAAATGGTGTAAAAAAAACAAAGTGTTTGTGTGCGAATGTGTAAAGAAAGTGCATGTGTAAATTTGTATGAAAATCAAAGTGTTTGTGTGTGCAAATGAATGAAGATAGAATAGTACATATATAAGTGAAACTTGAATTTCATTTGTGAAGTAAAGTAAATAAAATATGGATTGAGAAATGTAAAAAAATGTGATTAAAAGAGTATGGAAGTAATAAAAATGAAAGTATGACCCTAGGGGAATACAACAAGTCGGGTACGGGGGTTGACTTCTAACTTTTCGACTTCGATTTTCCCTTTGATTAGAAGGCGAAACTAGCGTGCTAAGGCTATTGAGTAGCCACACTCGCTCGTTTCCCTTACCCAAGGGGGTTTTCACGCAAATGAACCCTAACTAGCATGAGATGCAAGTCCTAAAATGAAGGGGAAGGGGTTTGAGGAACATACCAAATGACAAACTAAGGAAAAATGCGTGATATGTGGTGATCATGCACTTAATGAAAAAAGGAAAAAAAGAACCTATTGGGTCTAGCATTGGACTAGCCCATTCTATGAATTCCGACTAGCGTTAGACTAGTGGAAACGATAAAAGAAGCCACAACTAGCGTTGGACTAGTGTGGTGACGTACATTCATCCATTCCATTCATCTATACTACAAAAAGCGAGTAGACATGCAAATCACCTAAATCATGTAGCACTTATCATGCTCGACTAGATGCAAGATCCTAATAAAGCGTTTAACATATAACACATAGGCATGCAACCATTACATTTGCTAACTAAAACAAAGGGGAAAGGGAAAATGGACCAAATTACTTGCTACGCCCTATCTATTACAAGCCAAGAGGTGTACACATACCCCATGAATAAATAAAAGAAATACTTAAAATGAAAGGAATTAAAGCAAATTTAAGAAAGCCAAGTAAACATGTAATTCTCAATTAGCACATTAGTCCACATAGGAGAGAAACAAAAGGGGTAAAAGAGATTATACCTCCCCGTTGGTGATACTAAGGGAGTAAACAAACTCAACTTGGCTAGATTCAACCAAGAAAAGACTAACTTAGGCTAAAATCACCAAAAAACAAAAGATTAATGCACCAATTTAGTGATAAGATATAAACTAAACAATTTGAATCCATCAAAACATCAAACTTTCCCTCAATTGCAACTCAATGAAGTCAAAACTACTTAAAGACCAAGGCAAAAGGCATGATCATCCGATCCCTAAGCATAACATCTACTAAAGACCCAAAAGCAAGCACTACTCAATCATTTGAACCTAATTGAAACCTTTAAAAACACAAAAAGTTCCCCAAGTAAATAACAAGATTCAAACAAACATTATGGAGTTTTGAAGGTCCAAGAGTGAACAAGGGTCCATGAATGATTTAAACATGCATTTTTGAAAACTCGATAGCCACCATTAATCAACCAAATAAAACTAATTGAAAAATTTAAGAGCTTCAAAAATCCCAAAAAAAACAATGAAAGGCCAAATGATGACTCAAAGTACACCCACCTTAGGACCTAATTGTAAAGAAATGTGACGTGAGACGGATCTAGACGAACACCAAGTTTGGATGTTTTGCGGAACTTTGACCCTTCTAGAATCACGAGCCACGAACTAAGGAGATTCCTTAACCCACGACTAGCAAATTTAGTGAACCAAAAGTATGGATAGACGAACGCCACAATCAAGGAGACTACTTGATTGATAAGTTCAATGAACAGCTTGAGATTAATTCTCAAGTATTCAAAGGAAATTCTCTTGAGGCAAGAGAGAGTGAAATAACTCACATATATTTTATAAAATCTGAACTTTCCCTAATGAATGAAAACCTAGGCTATATATAGCCTTACAAGACAAAACCCTAACTCGGCTAGGCTAGGCCTTTGGCCCGATTCCACTACTCAAATCCACTATCTAATGGTCAGCTTATAATTGATCCAATGAAGGCTTTAAGCTGGCCCAACATAACCCAATAAAAGCTAATTAACCAACTTAAGTTATAGTGAGCCTAGACTCTATAAATCGGATCCAACTCAACATGAGGTCTTGGACCGAATTTATTCCTAGCAAATAAAATAGGAATCTAGAAAATAAACTACTAACTATTACTAAAAGATTCAATCTCTTGCAGCCCAAAACATGGCCCATAAGCGGCCCATATTTCGTATCATTCCCCTCCTCTTGAAAAAGATTTGTCCTCAAATCGTGTTTGGAAATGAATAGTACTACAAGAATTGGCAGTATGAAACTTCAAATCTCCACATATTGGCTCTCTTAGAATGAATGATACTTGCATACGTCATGATTATTGTAATTCGGTGCACATGTCTCTTGGTCAGCTTGAAAATGCTCACAATCTGCCATGGAAAACTCAAGGCTTGACTCCAACCACTCCAAACCTCTCTAATCAGTCCTGTGTCATGAATGGTCGACGTTGGACCTACACAATAAATCACACGATTAGCATTTGTAGGTATAAAATCACTTGATAGCTTACCATTCACATTCACAAGATAAGGATCTTCATAGTGATGCTCAATCAGGTTAGAAAAGTCCCGGACATGATTTTGCAAAGTTACAAAATTCATTGCAAGTTGTTGTTGGTATGGCCTATCTTGCACAAATGGAGTAAGATCGAGATAGGCAGCTTCTGAACCTTCAAATTGAAGAATAAAATCAGGTTGTAAGGAATCAGAATTTGGACCAATGAGGAAAGGATTGTCACCAACAAAATAAGAAGGAAATTTATAACAAGTTTCAAGTGTAGAAACTCCCTTTGAAACTTCATTATTCCTCCCAACAAGCAAGTCAGGCTCATGGTTGAAGTTGAACATCAATGGATGACAAAGGGATACAACACCTAAGATGCAAAATCCATGAAAAGTTTGATATTCACCAATGGATTTAGGCATAGAACATGCCAAGATCAATTCAATTTTTCCTTGCTTAACCTGCATAAAAGTAGAAACACTAAACAAAGTAGAGTTAAGATCGTTAGGAAAAACATATGATCTCACATCCTTTCTCGCAATCAACTTACTCTTAGAATTTTTTATCTCTTTCTCATGCTCAGTAGCTGACTTTTTCCCCTCATTATTCTCAACCTCTTTCTCCTTTTCAACTCCCTCGAATTTTACCTTTTCAGTCACAATTCTCTCCTCCAGCTCTTTCTTCATACTATAACGCTCATGCTCACTCTTCATGTATGCTAGATCAATACAAAGTTGCTTAGAGTTAAGCGACACAAGCCTGGTACGACGACCATTAAATGTGAAGGAATACTTATTAGTATATCCATCATATTTGACTTCTCGATTAAACATCCACCATTGTCCCAACAGCACATGCGTCACTTGAATGGGAACCACATCACACAACACCTCATCCACGTATTGACCAATACGAAAGGAACAAGTGTGTGCTTAGTAATCCAAATATCACCACTATCACTTTGCAACTTGTAAGGTCGAAGATGATCAATGGTTGGAAGATTCAATTTCTCAACCAAGACAGTACTTGCGAGATTAACTTCACAACCCTTATCAATGGCTAAGCTGCAAACTTTATCCTTGATATGGCAACGTGTATAAAACCAATCATTTTTTTGAGCTTTGATGATTTCCAATTGCTCAGTTATCTCACGCAATGCCACAGTATTTACTCCTTTAGGCACAAGATGGTGAAGCTCCAGTTGAGCATTCGTTTGTCTCATACTTTTATTACCTGCAAAACTCAACAAAATTAGTAGAACAGTCCTCACTCGCTCCCTTACGTGTTTCACTCCTCTCGTGTTTTCACTCAAGTGTGTATGGCACTCTAATGCTCTCACCAATTCACTTCTCAAACCACTTGTTTGTTTCCTTTGAAGAAATCAGAAATTTTCTCAAGGAAGTTCAATCAAACTTTAATCAATATAGCTCCCAATTGTATCAAAGGAACAAGGAAACAAAAAGTAGAAATGGAAAGCTCAAGTAATGAATAAGGAATGGAAGAGGAAAAAATTGATGTACAAAGAAAAAGAAAGTCCAAGTACGATGATGGAGTTCCCAAGTGCTTTACTTAATTGCCCAATTGATTTTTGGAAACAAGTTAGGTGTTGGACTTATTTGGAAATTTCCTTAAAGTCGGCTAACCAAACAGAATTATTACCAAAATTTTTCCAGATTCCCTCTCCAAAAACCTTCCTAAAGTCGGCTATAACAAATCAGAATTTGGTAGCTAAAAAAATTTCCAGATTTCTGCTCCTTTTAAACCTTCCAAAGTCGGCTGCAAAACAGAATTTGGTAGCTTCCTAACCGCTGAAAATTTCCAGATTTGTTACCTTATCAAATCAGAATAGCTTCCACGAAAAAAATTCCAGATTTCTTGTCTTTTAAATTCCCCTCAAAGTCGGCTGGAATTTCCTAAAAATTTTTCCAGATTTGGTAGCTTCCTAACCCCAAAATTTTCCAGAATTGCTCTTCTTAAATCCCCTCAAAATTTTCGTCCCTTACTCTCCCTCAAGAACAACAATTCGGCCCTCCCCTCTTTGCTCCACACAAAGGACAGTTTTGACGCTTGGTGCTAAACAATGGCTTCACAAGATGACACAAGCAACGTCACCCAAGAATACCCCAAGCGGCCTGCTCAAGAAACTCCCAAGAGGTTTACTCCTAAGCCAAGAAAGCCCCGTATGGATGCAAGGACGTACAAGAAACTGTTTATACGTAGGGAGGTGCAAATCTTCAAGAATCAAGATGGTCAAGATCCTCAAAAAAACTCAACGGGTGATACAAGTGATCAAGTGCTCAAGGTGTGCAAGATTTTCAAGAGGAGGTTGGTCAAAACTTTTGAGTAGTCTTTTCTTGATGTAATTTTCTGGTTTGTTGGAACAAGTGCAACAAGACAGAATTTGGCAAATAAAAGTGCGGCTTCCTTCTTTGGTGTTTGCTACCCGAATGCCTTTTCTCTTTTCCTTTTTCTGTTTTTTTTTTTTTGCTATTGACGACTCGATGCAAGGTTAGGACTTCACTTGGAAGAAATTTAATGGGAGTTAAACCCTTGAAAAACCTGTTTTCAAGAACGTAATCACACCAAGAAATTCCAACCTCGATCAATCAAGGGGGTAGGTTAGACTCAAGTGATAAAATAATAAAAAAAAACAAGAATCAAAAAATTTTTTTTCTTTTAAAATTGAAAGGCGGCTAGGGTTTCGATAGAAAAAAAAAATAGACAAATAAGAAAAGAAAAAGGATATTAACCTGAATCAAGAGCCGAAGCTCTGATACCAGATGATATGAGACGGATCTAGACGAACACCAAGTTTGGATGTTTTGCGGAACTTTGACCCTTCTAGAATCACGAGCCACGAACTAAGGAGATTCCTTAACCCACGACTAGCAAATTTAGTGAACCAAAAGTATGGATAGACGAACGCCACAATCAAGGAGACTACTTGATTGATAAGTTCAATGAACAGCTTGAGATTAATTCTCAAGTATTCAAAGGAAATTCTCTTGAGGCAAGAGAGAGTGAAATAACTCACATATATTTTATAAAATCTGAACTCCTCCCTAATGAATGAAAACCTAGGCTATATATAGCCTTACAAGACAAAACCCTAACTCGGCTAGGCTAGGCCTTTGGCCCGATTCCACTACTCAAATCCACTATCTAATGGTCAGCTTATAATTGATCCAATGAAGGCTTTAAGCTGGCCCAACATAACCCAATAAAAGCTAATTAACCAACTTAAGTTATAGTGAGCCTAGACTCTATAAATCGGATCCAACTCAACATGAGGTCTTGGACCGAATTTATTCCTAGCAAATAAAATAGGAATCTAGAAAATAAACTACTAACTATTACTAAAAGATTCAATCTCTTGCAAGAACTCGACCCAACAAGAACCTGTCTTGAAGAACCGAATCGATCAGGCAGCGGAAGGATCTATCTTGACCAGGTTATGGATACAAAGATGGAAAGACCTTACGACCCCTCTAATCCCCGTGACTACGAACTTGTTGATATTATCTCAACCCGTAACCAAACGAATTAGTGAACCTCAGGCAAGTGTAGAAGGCGCCACAATTCAACATGGTCTTGAATTGATAAGCCGAAACTTGAACAAAGGAGATACAACTCACTTTGTATCAAGGAACGCTCCCAAAGGAACAAGAAAGAGAAAACTCTCAATTTTTATTCATCTCATCATTGTCTTTTCAATAATTAAATAAAGTTGGCTATTTATAGCCTTACAAGACTCAAAACCCTAATCTAAATTGGAAACAATACAAGTTTCCTTATTTGACTTGACACAACTTCCTAAATAAATTTGGAAGTAATTAACTACTTCTCTAAAACTCTAATTTAATTAGAATAGGGAACTAACTGACTCAATTGGCTTAACTATGGTCAACATGACCTTAGCCTTTATTCCCTAATTCAAGCGACTTACTTAACTCTCAATTTGGAAATCAATCAAGATATCAATCAAGATTTGGAAATCAATCAAGATACCAATCAAGATTTGGAAGCCAATTAAAATTTGGAAAATTTGGATCTTCAATGATTCTCGAGCCCGATTGCACCATCAACCATCATTAGAATGTGAAGACTTGTAAAATGAAAGGAATCCATGCAAATCTTCATGTTCTCATCATTCCCCTCCTCTTGAAAGACGATTTGTCCTCAAATCGAGTGCTTGTTTACAAAGGAATAACTTGGAGAATGTTATATGTAATCCAAGAACTTCAAGAAATTATCAAGCCAACTACAAGAAGCAAGAACAACAAGAAACAACCACAAGGTATGGGGAAAAAAGAGAAAAAAAAAAAATAATAATAATAATTTTCGGATGAATAGTACTGCTACAGTCGATGAACAGTACTGCTACAGTTGCGGCGATGAACAGTACTGATACAGTGTGAACAGTTTCGATGAACAGTACCGCTGTGAACAGTATTTTTTTTTTTTTTTTTTTTTTTTTGACTCTAAGAACACACAATTACTCGGCTGTTTTTTTTGGGTAGAATTCCAGAATTTAATGTCAATCCAATGTTCTCCTTCAATCCTCCAATAATTATCAAGACATGTATCAAAGTTTCAAGACTTCAAGATTAGTTTCAAGAAACTCAAGAAACCCTAGATTATGGTAGTCCCTCTCCAAGATTCCAACCCCAAACAAGTTCAACCACAAAATCAGTTTAGGAAATTAATTAAAACAACTTGGTGGAATAAACTAAAGTTTGGACAGATTTGGCAAGAAACTTGCGCCCAAGGAAACCCTAGCGGCTGGATTTTTTTTTTTTTACTCTAAACCAACACAAAACTTCAAGAACAATATAACAAGACACCAAAATAAGAAAGAAACACAAGTTATGAACAAAAGTTTTTTTTTTCGGGATGAACAGTGTCGCTACAGTAGCGATGAACAGTATCGCTACAGTGCGGCGCGGTGAACAGTATCGCTACAGTAGCGATGAACAGTACGATGCTACAGTACCTTTTTTTTTTTTTTTTTTGTAATAACAATCGGATTTGACACAAGGAAGACACGACCAGAATTGCAAAATAAAATTGACTAGAAAGCTTACGAACAAACTCAACGGGATATACTTGATGTCGTCGACTAGCTCTGGATACCAACTGACGTGAGACGGATCTAGACGAACACCAAGTTGGATGTTTTGCGGAACTTTGACCCTTCTAGAATCACGAGCCACGAACTAAGGAGATTCCTTAACCCACGACTAGCAAATTTAGTGAACCAAAAGTATGGATAGACGAACGCCACAATCAAGGAGACTACTTGATTGATAAGTTCAATGAACAGCTTGAGATTAATTCTCAAGTATTCAAAGGAAATTCTCTTGAGGCAAGAGAGAGTGAAATAACTCACATATATTTTATAAAATCTGAACCTAATGAATGAAAACCTAGGCTATATATAGCCTTACAAGACAAAACCCTAACTCGGCTAGGCTAGGCCTTTGGCCCGATTCCACTACTCAAATCCACTATCTAATGGTCAGCTTATAATTGATCCAATGAAGGCTTTAAGCTGGCCCAACATAACCCAATAAAAGCTAATTAACCAACTTAAGTTATAGTGAGCCTAGACTCTATAAATCGGATCCAACTCAACATGAGGTCTTGGACCGAATTTATTCCTAGCAAATAAAATAGGAATCTAGAAAATAAACTACTAACTATTACTAAAAGATTCAATCTCTTGCAGCCCAAAACATGGCCCATAAGCGGCCCATATTTCGTATCAAAATGAGAACATGCTTGGGCTTTTGTGGAACATGGAGAAGCTTGAGGGACTAAATTGATTAAGTATTCAAATTACTTGGGCCATAGTGAGCTAGGGGGGACTTGGGGGGTTCAAAGGCAATTTTGAAACAATTTCCATGCAGGTTCATGCAAGCTACGTGAGCAAACATTCTGCAACCAAAACAAATATTTCTGCAGCCAAGAAACCATCGCAACTTGCATTCTCACGAACAGATATCAACCTCAACACTCATTTTGATCAAAAATCTTTCAACCAAACATTCAAAGTTAATCTAAACATCATAACACACACATTCAGAATTCAAACAAACTCAAATATAGAAGAAAACTGATGCAAAGACAGAAGGCAGCTCATGCATTCAGCATATTTTTCCAGCCGCAGCTTTTCTTTCCATTTCAATCGTGCAAACCAGATTTATAATTCAAATATAAAGCTTTGATTAGATATTTCTCAAAACAACATCTTAACTCTAACTAATCAACAAGCTGCTTAACTTAACTCCAAACCAACAAGAACAACGAAGGAGCTAATCATCAAAGGTAGAAAGAAAACTAAACAGCAAAAGAATGAAATAGAAAAAAAACGCAGCAAACTTTCTGCAATTCGGCACTTTACAAAATCCAGCTTTCAAACACAATCAAATCCAAACACAAGGCTTTAAACTAGGCAGCAAGCCATCATCCAAACAAATAGAAAGAAAAACTGAGCAAAATCCAGTGCAAACACAAATAAAATACGTTCAGCAAGTTGAAAAATCTGGAACATATAAAACTGATTTGGCAAGTTGAAATGCATTTTCCAGCAAGTGCTTGGGCATGAATCCGAATTTACCTCGGTTGAATCATTGTGTTAAGTACCCAAAACTAACATGCAAGGCTACTTAATGAAATTACTATCATTTCTAGTTCAGATCAAATTCGGACAGCTACTATAAACATCCACAAATCCAGAAATTCTGTTCACCATTCTTGGATGAACTTGCATGTAGCCGCTCACTATTTCATTTTTTTTCTTGCTTAGCCGAACCAATAAACTTCCTGCAAAGCTTAATCATCTAATTTTAATTAGTCAAACACCTAACCAAGTGAAAATCAACCACTTTCCAGCAAATTTCATGCTAAAATACCCATGCAATTTCCAAAACAACTTCAACGGCTAAACTGGAAAAATTGTTTCAGCAATCCATCAAATTCCATTAAAATTTCCAGCCATGTAACCGAAATTCAGACCACGTAGCTTACATGCAACATCAAATAAGAAACTATCTATCAATTTTGATCCATAAGCAAATTCGGACAACATCAAAACATTACTCAACCAGAATTCAAACAATCCTGCTCCCGGTTGGCTTGCATGCAACCTGATTTTGTATCTTTTCAATTTTCTGACTTAATCAAGGTTAACTACCTTCATGCAAATCTTAATCATCCAGGTTTTAGTCGATTAAATGTGCATCTAGGCTCAGATTATCACAGATTAGCTAATTAGAGTTACAAATTCCAGCTCAAACTTTCGGCAGCTCCAATTCTTCCAAACCAGATTTCTTAAGTCTCAATTCCTCATCTAACCTCACAAACCCACATGCATGCGTATAGACAGCTGCGTCAACCCATAAACAATTCATCTAAGTCCAGAATTTACCTTGGCTTGAAGCCTAAAACCCACGACTAGCAGCTGCAATCTTTTCTTCCTCTCGGCTATCCAGAAATGCCGCCTGCCAGCTCCTCCTCTCCCTTGCTCCAACTTGCGACTAGGATGGAGGAGGCCTGGTTTTCAGACCCTTCACCAGCTCACGGGTACAAGGATACAAAGCAGCAGGTTTCTTTTTTTTCTTTTTTTAGCTCACGGACAGGAAAAAAAGAAACAAAAGGCTCGGCTCTCTTTCAGTCGTTAATTCCAATGACACTGCTCTCTCCCTAGCTCACGGCAGCAAATGGAAATGGATGTGTGTCCTCTAGAGATCCGGAAGTGTTGTGGTAATTAGTAGTTGATATAGTAGTGTGTGGTAGTGGAGAAAGAAACCGGCACTAAGGATAGAAAATACTAGAATGTGAAGTGGAAATGGATTCGGCAGAAATAGGATTGTGATTTTTTTGATTGATTTTTTTTTAATTAATTAAATAAAACTGATAATAAAAATAGATAACAAACAACAAAAACAACAAAAAATTTAATTAACATTGGATAGAAACTAAATCTAAATAAACTAGAATCCACGAAAGCACAATTTTCCATTTTTCATCAATTTCCTCTTTTCTTTCCCTTTTTTTTTCACAAATTTTACGTTAAAACTTAAAACTAAAACTAAGACTAAAACGTGAACAAAATTAATATGACAAATAATTAGCAAATAAAAGACAAATAAAAAGGTAACAACTAAAATGCAGATAATCTAAAACAAAATCATGAATTAGATGCAACATACAAATTATTTAAAAATTTGGTGTCTACAGTTTGCCCCTCTTTGTCTGAGTTTTGAAAAAACTTGAGACAAAGAAGTAGACACCAAATACTTACCTGCGTTATTCGGCTGCAATGGACGCTTCTGAAATGAGGATCGACCTCTTTAACATTTTTTTTTTTGATTTTTTTTGATTTTTTTTGATTTTTTTTGATTTTTTTGATTTTTTTGATTTTTTTGATTTTTTTTGAAATGGGATTGATCCAAACAGGAAAGTAAAACGGGACTGACCCGAGCAGAAATTTAAAATTGGGACTGACTAGAGAAGGAAATTCAAATCATGGGACTGGCCCGAACAAGCTTTAATCGCGGGACTGACCCGAATAAGCTTTGAATCGTGGGACTGACCCGAATAATATTTGAATCATGGGACTGACCCGAATGAGCTTTTGAATCGTGGGACTGACCCGAATGAGCTTTTGATCGAGGGACTGACCCGAAAATGTTTTTGATCGAGGGACTGACTTTGATCGAGGGACTGACCCGAAAATGCTTTTGATCGAGGGACTGACCCGAATGAATGCTTTTTTGATCGAGGGACTGCCCGAAAATGCTTTTGATCGAGGGACTGACCCGACTGATCGAGCTGACCCGAATGCTTTTGATCGAGGGACTGACCCGAATGAGCTTTTGATCGAGGGACTGACCCGAAAATGCTTTTGATCGAGGGACTGACCCGAAAATGCTTTTTGGTCATGGGACTGACCCGAAAATCCTTTTGATCGTGGGACTGACCCGAATAAGCTCTTGATCATGGGACTGACCCGAAAATGCTTTTTGGTCATGGGACTGACCCGAAAATCCTTTTGATCGTGGGACTGACCCGAAAATGCTTTTGGTCATGGGACTGACCCGAAAATCCTTTTGATAATCGGTCAGTGGGATTAAACCCGAGCCTGCCGTGATAAAATCTGTGTTGATTTTTGATTGATGATTTTTTTCTTTTTTTTTTTTTTTTTTTTTTTGACTTTTGAAAATCTTTCCAAAAAATTAATTTGCCTCAGTATGATGAATTTTTGCAATGTGAGTCCAGAGTTGATTCTGTATCGCCATGCTGTTGCATTTTTTGATGAAATTTGCTTGCGACATTTTCAATCTGCCTTTGTTCACCGGAGGACTCTTTCCGACACCTATTCCAGTGCAAGGTGTGATTGTTTTCATCCATGCATGAAATTTCCTGCAAAAGAGAAAAAACAAAGAAATTGCCACCATTATTTGATCCGTTTGTCCTTGAGAATCGTGTAAACATGAGTCTTTGGATGCCTTCGTCAAAGTTGACCGTGGCATCTGACTTGGTTGGATTTGTCATTTCTAAACGTCTCTGATTTTTCCCGACTAACCAAGCGTGCATTTTGCCATATTGTGAAGCTTGCGTAACCGACCTTGCTGAATTTCAACCATTTTCGCAAGATGACTGAACCTAAGTATGCTTTGAATAAACCATGAGGTTATCATTCACCAAAATTCGATGATTAAAAAGTAATTTCACCTATCATGCAGAAATGAAAATGTGAAAGAACGCAAACACAAACCATTTGTGCTTAAAGCCTACAAAAATGCCATGAATACAAGCAATTGAGAAAAAATGAGCTTCCTAAGAATGAATTTGCTAAAGAAATATTTTTACAAAACGACACAGTTTTGGCCAACGGATGTCATATTCAATTCTCTGGATATCTTTGCTCTGGAATTCAATGTTGCCAGAGGTTTGACAAAAATGAGAAAAATCCGAATGAACCAGGTCACCAGTTGTTCCTCCTCGTGCTCGTCTGTTTGAAAAAAAACGCCTTGGCGCCCTTTCGGGTTTTCACCAAAGCTACCCCCAATCTTTTCTGCTTTTGTTTGTTTTTTTGTTTTTGTTGTTGTTGTTTTTTTCTTTCTTTGTTCTTTTCTTTTTTTTTCTTCTTCTTTTTTTTTCTTTTTCTTTTCCCTCTTCTTTTCTTCTTTTGAGGTGACCTTTCGGGTTTTCACCTAAAGACGCAAATGAAAGAGCTCAACCATGATCGACTCAGGAGTATGAGTTGAAGATTTCTGGCATCAGTAAAATGCACTTCCCTTAGAAGTTTAGGTGAAGGCATTATAGACATCACTTGCCAATTGATTAGCGAAATTCCTAATAGAAATACAGCAAGTGACGAAAGCCAGGACTTTTGGGCTTTTGTAATGAGGTCAGGTGGGGTGTTTTCAAGAAAAGTTGAGGCCTGAAAGCAAGTTTGATGAAAGGTGTGAAATAACCTGAGATTGCATCATTTTGAAATTATCTCTAATTTTGAACGAAACCGAGGAAATTTGCCCCAGTTTGATTGGATTTTCTCTTTCTTTGCATTTTCTTCATTGCATTTTCCTCACTTTTTGCATTTTCCTTCAAAAACTAAATTTGCCCCAGTGTGGGGTTCTTTCTTTTCTCTTTTCCTCTTTTTCCTTTTTCCCTTTTTTTTCAAAATGAATTTGCCCCAGTATGGGGATTTTTCCTTTTCCCTCTCTGATAATCTCGTTTCAAAATGAATTTGCCCCAGTGTGGGGTTTGCAATTCTCAGGGGCTGCCAAACGAAAATTATTGTTCTGATAGCTCAAAAGGGATGACTAGGGATGAAATGTTTTGATTGGAAAGGAAGATGGCCTGACCTTTGCCTCGTCCCTTGCATGATTTCCAAAAGAAATTTGCATAATAATAAAAAATAACTTCTTACACATATCTGAGTTGATAGGTTGCAGGAATGTCTGTCCATCTGTTTCTGCCCAAAATGATTGCTCCGCCAGGTAATACCTTTTGAACGCCTAATGAGCTTTGCCAATTTGAAGCAATTTTTGCCTTTGGCTTCATCTTTCATTAGCAAAATCACTTTAGCACTTTGTTCCCTCCTTCAAAGGATCGGTGGCGGACCTTTTTGTTATGAACACAGGCCATGGGTTTTGGCAACATTGGCCATGGCACATAGCATTCAACTGTTTCTCATCAATCAAAATCAATCGTTGATGACGCTGCTTTAACCCATCAGCTTCCAACCTGGCAGGAAAGGGATTTTTCAATGAAGAATTTTTCAATGAAGGGTTTTCTCAATGAAGGCTTTCTCAATGAAGGGTTTTCTCAATGAAGGTTTTCTCTCAAAGGAAGAGGTTTTTCAATGAAGGGCTTCATCAGATTCCAGAACAGTGATATTCAAAGGATCAAATAATTTCATCTTTGGCCATCTAAAAGAATTAAAAAAAATTCATGACAATGATCAAATAAACAAATAAAACCAATTGTGCATTTCATGAAACTCTAAATCAAAGCGAAAACAAGACAAAACTCAATTTGCAAAAGGCGCTTTCATTAAGCTATTCACACATGCAAGAAAAAGTTTTTGTGAACTTTAGCAAATGACAACCCCTAGATTTATCGAAATTCCCTTCGAGGGGGAAGATAGTCAGCCATTCAACTTGTGCAGAGCTCCTTTAGGATCTTCAAATTTCGTCATTGGAGGTGGATGCCTCAAAGGTGTCCTTGTGTTTAGGAAAGGGATTTGTACTTATACTTGGTCCTTGTCCACTCTTTCCCTTTAACACTATTTCCCCAGCCTCGATCATGTCTTGGACTTTGTGCTTAAGTGCCCTGCAATCGGCGGTTGAGTGGCCAGGTACTCCCGAATGATAGGCACAAATAGCATGTGGATTGTACCCAGCAGGCATGCCATGAAGGTAAGTTGGAGGGGGAATCACGCCTATTTTGTTGACAACCTTCAATTGCTCATACAATTGGTCCAAAGGCCTGCCTAGGTTGGTGAAGGTTCGGGTACGGCTTTGATTGTAGGTTTCAGTGGGTCGGGGATAGTTGTAGGTGGGTCTATTTGGTGGGGGAAATCTTTGGTGGTAAGGAGGCCGAGGACGAGCTTGTTGAAAGCTTGGTTGAGATATTTGGAAAGGGGTTGTAGGCGGGTTGGCATAATTTGAGCGAGGTCGAGGATGAGTGATATTGGTGTGGTAAACAGGATGAGGATTTGAGTAGTAGGGGTAAGGGTTTGAGTTGGTAGGGTATTGTCGAGGTCTGGGTCTTGGGACAGGGTTTTGATTCCATGTGAAAGCAGTTTCCCCCTCTTTCTTTTGGAATTGCGGGTTCTTCCCACTAGTCCCCTGACCTTGCAAAGCATCCAACTGTGACTTGAGGGTAGAGACATTAACAATCTTCCCAGCTTTTACGAAATCATCAAATTCCTCAAGCTTATTGACAATAGCAGCGAACGAGCATCCAGTCATGCGAAAAATTTCTTCGAAATATGGAGGATCATGTGCCTTAATGAAAGTGCGTATGATTTCGTCCTCAGTCATTGGTGGCTCGACTTTGGCAGCTATTTTCCTCCATCTCTTGGCATAAGTCTTGTGATCCTCGGAGGGTTTTCTTTTTGTTCCTTCCAACGTATTTCGTGTTGGAGCCAGCTCGCAGTTATACTCGTATTACTTTACAAAAGCATTGGACAAGTCAATCCAGGTTTTTACTTCTTCGGGCTTCAAATTTGAGTACCAATCGAGGGCATCCCCCTCCAGACTTTCCGGGAACAACCTTAGAGGCAGGTTCTCGTCGTCTACAGGCTTTCCCAACTTGTTAGCAAATAGTCGGAGGTGTGTCTTGGGATTACCCGTCCCATCGTACTTGTTAAATTTAGGGGTTTTGAACCCCTCGGGCAATTGCATATTGGGAAAGAGACAAAGCTCATCGTAGTCCAGGACTCCTTGCTTGTTCAACCCCTGACTCTTCCTCATAAACTCATCAAAACGATCAAGGCGTTTGAGCAGCTTTATATCAACGGGAGCAGAAGATTCCCCCATTTCTGCCTTGGTTTGAACAATATGGTCTGGTAGGAATGGCTCAGCAACAGGGTGATAAAAGGTATGTGGCTCAGGTGGTACATTTGAAGTGATTTGGGGTGGTGGACCTCGCGTGTGAGTAAGAAAAAATGAAGGATGAGGAGGGTAAGTGTATGGCAAATTTGTGGTGGGATAGGTGAAAGTTTCTTCGGGTGCAATAGGAAATGATGGAGTAACAGTGGCATGGGCCGAAGGTAGGACAAATGACTCTTGCTCAGGCTGTCTGGCGGGTACAGGTTCGGGTTGAACTCCGCTGCTAATTAGCTCATCATTCAACTTCCTTTGGGCGGCCATCTCAGACGCCATCTCTCCAAACTTGGTAAGCATCTCAGTCAACTGAATCCCCAAACTTGCAGTCTCGGGTTGAGCGGTAGTAGCAGACCTATCTGACTGTTCCGGTTGTGAACTCATGTTTACACGACTCCTCTGGGCTTGACTACGGGATCGCGTTATGATGGGGCTTCGACGAGAAGCTATATTTAAATATTACCTGAGAATTTTTGAAAGATTGCCTTTAGATTTAACCCTCGCTTAGTTATTCCAATAAAAACAAAGAAAAAGAAAAGAAAAAACAAGAGTTAGTAGATATTCAGAAAATTCGGATGCATGTCCTATGGGGGAACCCTTTTGTGCCAAGGGTAGGCCTAGCATGAAAATGCAGTCCTCCAGAGCAGGCACTATACAATACCTGATGGATCCGATCGACTGATCGTGTGAGGAATGATTTGAAAATTTTGGCCACTTGGAGTGAGAAGAGACATTTGCCCTAAAACATGAGGACGAAGTCGGAACGGATTGCTTGCTTTGATCTACACATAAAATGATTTGTGAAAGGGATTGCCATGTCTCGATTAATTTATTCAATGAACCCTAAAGGGGAAAAAGCGAGTCAAATGGATAAAATTGGTGATTTATTCAAAATCGACCGATTTACCTAAAAATAGGTAAGCTGGATAACATTGACGATTTATTCAAAATTGATCGAATAGATAGACTTGGTCAACTGAATTGAATGAAATTGATGGTCTCTTCAAAATCAACTTGATTTCGCCCTAAAAATGGGTAAATTGGCCAAAGAGATGAAATGGAGTTAATGATTTATTTTAAAAATCGGCCAAATCCCTAAAAGGGTAAATTGGTCAAATGAATTGATGATTTATTCAAAAATCGACCGGATGACCCTGAAAAGGGTAAATTGGTCAAATGAATTGATTTATTCAAAAATCGACCGGATGACCCTGAAAAGGGTAAATTGGTCAAATGAATTGATTTATTCAAAAATTGACCGGATGACCCTAAAAAGGGTAAATTGGTCAAATGAATTGATTTATTCAAAAATTGACCGGATGACCCTAAAAAGGGTAAATTGGTCAAATGAATTGGATGAAATGAATTTACTCAAAAATGATTAGATTGAACTAAAATTGAATGAATTGACAAAAAATGGATTGGATAAAATGGATGATTTGTTCAAAAATCGATTGAGTTCTCTACCCATTGGGTAGTTTCAAGAAATCATTACAATGCCTTAGTCTATGAGCCTCCTAAAATCAAGATTTGGCCTCCATTGATTTATCGTCTCAATAGTGAAGAATTATTTGGGTTTCTTCAAATTAATGTCCTTTACGCAAGGGATTTTTACCAATTTTGATAAAGTGGCCAAAAGGTGATTATTAGACGCTCATATTCCAAAGATCGCTCTATGAAAATGATCGGATCCTACCTTACCTTGTGCACTACCCCTTTGGATGATACAAAAAATGTAAACGTGCAAGTCTCCTTGGATTAAGTATCCGAGACATATGGTGGCTTATTCCTAAACACGGGATCCCCTAAATGGCATTCCCTTCCTAGGGTGGATGCGTGATGCCAGTTTATTAAAAGCAGTAAGATATGCAATTTGAAATGAGACATGACCTAAGGAACCCTTTATCTGCCAGGGTAGGCCTAAAATGGTATGGCATTATTAATTTATGAACGAAATATACCACAATTTTTAAACATGCAATAGCCTATCTATAAGGGTATGTCCTAAAAGAAGGTCATGCCCGACCTCTTATTTCCTAACGTTTGTGAATGCAAAGGCAAGAGACAAGGAAAGTTAGTTCAACACATAATCACATAACACGTTGAACAATTAAATGATATAAAAAGTAGGAAAAGTAAATAAGGAAAAGGGTGGGATCCCTCCCCTCGTGAATGGTGTCCCTACTAGGGCAAGGCAGACTCTACCCTAGGTGAACTATATGGATGCATGCGGTTGGGGTTCACTAATGCATCTAGACTCGATAAGCTCAGGTCCCCAAGCCTTCAGACTCGTGGCCAAGGGTCATCAATCCCAAGGCCCTTTGTCGGTGGCTCGAGCGATTCCCCAAATACCGCTACGCACACGTCGTGTTACGGCTGCATGTTTGAGTGAATCTATAAAAAACCCTCAACCTTCGACTAAAAACTAAAGGCTATCAACCCAAAGTTTAAAGCGGAAGATTGAGTGACCCATTGGATCGTGCTACGCACACGTCGTGTCACGATCACACGTCCAAGTGGGTCTCCTAATCCTAATAGGGTGGAGTGGCGTGACAAGCCACTAAAAGAAAAATAAAGGGGGATGAATAGTAAAGCGTATGCGCGTATGATAGTGCACGTTTTGGAGGGGAGGGATCGAGAACCAATGCGAGGCTCTAGGGGTGACACACCCCCCCAAAATGCAAATGCAAAGCGCGAGATAAAGCAAGTACAATCATACATCCAATCATCCAATCATACATACGTGAGTGAGGGAGTAGTTTGATATGCGCGTACGTGGCAAAAAGTCCTAGAAAGGGAAAATGCAATCCTAATATCCAAATGCTATACATAAAAAGGGTAGAAAAAAGGAAAAGAATGGCTAAATCAAATGCTTGGACCCACTTAGGAAGTCCCCAGTGGAGTCGCCAACTGTCGCGCCCCACTTTTTGGAAAAAATAAAATAATTTGTTTTTGTTGAATTTTATTGGTTTGGAAAAAGTGAAATTTTTGATAAAAATAAAAATGGGTCTAAATGGGACTTTTGAAAATGCGACGATTTGACCCAAGAAAAATAGTTCAAAAAGGGTTTTTTTTATATGAAAAATGGAGTCGCCACTTGGTATAGAGTTAGGGTGTACCAAGTCACCCAAAAAGTGAATTTTTTAAGGGAAAAAAATAAGAAACCCTTTTGAACGACTCCTAGTCCACGCAAACAAAGAAAAAGGTTCGGGAGTCACATTTGACGAAGGGGAAGGCAAGGAAAAAAATCCAAGGCACCCCTTCGACCTAGCCAAGGCTAGTTGCGCGATTTAACCCTTATTTTCCTAATTTTTCTACCCAAAGTATGTATTTGCAATTTGGACAAAGACTAATGAATGAGAAATGCAATCCTAAATTCTACGATGTCTCTCATGAGGTTTTTGGTCCCAAACCACATGAATTGTGGCGGCCAATAAAGGGAAACCTCATAGAGGTCGATTGATGCAAATGGTGACTCAAGTGCAAGTGTGCAAGTGTATGAAAAGATTCATGTATGAAATGGTGTAAAAAAAACAAAGTGTTTGTGTGCGAATGTGTAAAGAAAGTGCATGTGTAAATTTGTATGAAAATCAAAGTGTTTGTGTGTGCAAATGAATGAAGATAGAATAGTACATATATAAGTGAAACTTGAATTTCATTTGTGAAGTAAAGTAAATAAAATATGGATTGAGAAATGTAAAAAAATGTGATTAAAAGAGTATGGAAGTAATAAAAATGAAAGTATGACCCTAGGGGAATACAACAAGTCGGGTACGGGGGTTGACTTCTAACTTTTCGACTTCGATTTTCCCTTTGATTAGAAGGCGAAACTAGCGTGCTAAGGCTATTGAGTAGCCACACTCGCTCGTTTCCCTTACCCAAGGGGGTTTTCACGCAAATGAACCCTAACTAGCATGAGATGCAAGTCCTAAAATGAAGGGGAAGGGGTTTGAGGAACATACCAAATGACAAACTAAGGAAAAATGCGTGATATGTGGTGATCATGCACTTAATGAAAAAAGGAAAAAAAGAACCTATTGGGTCTAGCATTGGACTAGCCCATTCTATGAATTCCGACTAGCGTTAGACTAGTGGAAACGATAAAAGAAGCCACAACTAGCGTTGGACTAGTGTGGTGACGTACATTCATCCATTCCATTCATCTATACTACAAAAAGCGAGTAGACATGCAAATCACCTAAATCATGTAGCACTTATCATGCTCGACTAGATGCAAGATCCTAATAAAGCGTTTAACATATAACACATAGGCATGCAACCATTACATTTGCTAACTAAAACAAAGGGGAAAGGGAAAATGGACCAAATTACTTGCTACGCCCTATCTATTACAAGCCAAGAGGTGTACACATACCCCATGAATAAATAAAAGAAATACTTAAAATGAAAGGAATTAAAGCAAATTTAAGAAAGCCAAGTAAACATGTAATTCTCAATTAGCACATTAGTCCACATAGGAGAGAAACAAAAGGGGTAAAAGAGATTATACCTCCCCGTTGGTGATACTAAGGAAGTAAACAAACTCAACTTGGCTAGATTCAACCAAGAAAAGACTAACTTAGGCTAAAATCACCAAAAACAAAAGATTAATGCACCAATTTAGTGATAAGATATAAACTAAACAATTTGAATCCATCAAAACATCAAACTTTCCCTCAATTGCAACTCAATGAAGTCAAAACTACTTAAAGACCAAGGCAAAAGGCATGATCATCCGATCCCTAAGCATAACATCTACTAAAGACCCAAAAGCAAACACTACTCAATCATTTGAACCTAATTGAAACCTTTAAAAACACAAAAAGTTCCCCAAGTAAATAACAAGATTCAAACAAACATTATGGAGTTTTGAAGGTCCAAGAGTGAACAAGGGTCCATGAATGATTTAAACATGCATTTTGAAAACTCGATAGCCACCATTAATCAACCAAATAAAACTAATTGAAAAATTTAAGAGCTTCAAAAATCCCAAAAAAAAACAATGAAAGGCCAAATGATGACTCAAAGTACACCCACCTTAGGACCTAATTGTAAAGAAATGAGAACATGCTTGGGCTTTTGTGGAACATGGAGAAGCTTGAGGGACTAAATTGATTAAGTATTCAAATTACTTGGGCCATAGTGAGCTAGGGGGGACTTGGGGGGTTCAAAGGCAATTTTGAAACAATTTCCATGCAGGTTCATGCAAGCTACGTGAGCAAACATTCTGCAACCAAAACAAATATTTCTGCAGCCAAGAAACCATCGCAACTTGCATTCTCACGAACAGATATCAACCTCAACACTCATTTTGATCAAAAATCTTTCAACCAAACATTCAAAGTTAATCTAAACATCATAACACACACATTCAGAATTCAAACAAACTCAAATATAGAAGAAAACTGATGCAAAGACAGAAGGCAGCTCATGCATTCAGCATATTTTTCCAGCCGCAGCTTTTCTTTCCATTTCAATCGTGCAAACCAGATTTATAATTCAAATATAAAGCTTTGATTAGATATTTCTCAAAACAACATCTTAACTCTAACTAATCAACAAGCTGCTTAACTTAACTCCAAACCAACAAGAACAACGAAGGAGCTAATCATCAAAGGTAGAAAGAAAACTAAACAGCAAAAGAATGAAATAGAAAAAAAACGCAGCAAACTTTCTGCAATTCGGCACTTTACAAAATCCAGCTTTCAAACACAATCAAATCCAAACACAAGGCTTTAAACTAGGCAGCAAGCCATCATCCAAACAAATAGAAAGAAAAACTGAGCAAAATCCAGTGCAAACACAAATAAAATACGTTCAGCAAGTTGAAAAATCTGGAACATATAAAACTGATTTGGCAAGTTGAAATGCATTTTCCAGCAAGTGCTTGGGCATGAATCCGAATTTACCTCGGTTGAATCATTGTGTTAAGTACCCAAAACTAACATGCAAGGCTACTTAATGAAATTACTATCATTTCTAGTTCAGATCAAATTCGGACAGCTACTATAAACATCCACAAATCCAGAAATTCTGTTCACCATTCTTGGATGAACTTGCATGTAGCCGCTCACTATTTCATTTTTTTTCTTGCTTAGCCGAACCAATAAACTTCCTGCAAAGCTTAATCATCTAATTTTAATTAGTCAAACACCTAACCAAGTGAAAATCAACCACTTTCCAGCAAATTTCATGCTAAAATACCCATGCAATTTCCAAAACAACTTCAACGGCTAAACTGGAAAAATTGTTTCAGCAATCCATCAAATTCCATTAAAATTTCCAGCCATGTAACCGAAATTCAGACCACGTAGCTTACATGCAACATCAAATAAGAAACTATCTATCAATTTTGATCCATAAGCAAATTCGGACAACATCAAAACATTACTCAACCAGAATTCAAACAATCCTGCTCCCGGTTGGCTTGCATGCAACCTGATTTTGTATCTTTTCAATTTTCTGACTTAATCAAGGTTAACTACCTTCATGCAAATCTTAATCATCCAGGTTTTAGTCGATTAAATGTGCATCTAGGCTCAGATTATCACAGATTAGCTAATTAGAGTTACAAATTCCAGCTCAAACTTTCGGCAGCTCCAATTCTTCCAAACCAGATTTCTTAAGTCTCAATTCCTCATCTAACCTCACAAACCCACATGCATGCGTATAGACAGCTGCGTCAACCCATAAACAATTCATCTAAGTCCAGAATTTACCTTGGCTTGAAGCCTAAAACCCACGACTAGCAGCTGCAATCTTTTCTTCCTCTCGGCTATCCAGAAATGCCGCCTGCCAGCTCCTCCTCTCCCTTGCTCCAACTTGCGACTAGGATGGAGGAGGCCTGGTTTTCAGACCCTTCACCAGCTCACGGGTACAAGGATACAAAGCAGCAGGTTTCTTTTTTTTCTTTTTTTAGCTCACGGACAGGAAAAAAAGAAACAAAAGGCTCGGCTCTCTTTCAGTCGTTAATTCCAATGACACTGCTCTCTCCCTAGCTCACGGCAGCAAATGGAAATGGATGTGTGTCCTCTAGAGATCCGGAAGTGTTGTGGTAATTAGTAGTTGATATAGTAGTGTGTGGTAGTGGAGAAAGAAACCGGCACTAAGGATAGAAAATACTAGAATGTGAAGTGGAAATGGATTCGGCAGAAATAGGATTGTGATTTTTTTGATTGATTTTTTTTAATTAATTAAATAAAACTGATAATAAAAATAGATAACAAACAACAAAAACAACAAAAAAATTTAATTAACATTGGATAGAAACTAAATCTAAATAAACTAGAATCCACGAAAGCACAATTTTCCATTTTTCATCAATTTCCTCTTTTCTTTCCTTTTTTTTTTTACAAATTTTACGTTAAAACTTAAAACTAAAACTAAGACTAAAACGTGAACAAAATTAATATGACAAATAATTAGCAAATAAAAGACAAATAAAAAGGTAACAACTAAAATGCAGATAATCTAAAACAAAATCATGAATTAGATGCAACATACAAATTATTTAAGAATTTAGTGTCTACATCACCAGGACTCGATCGCTCTCATCAAGTGAAATAAGATATAACCTCGAGACTAAGCGAAAAACAATTCCCAAACTTGAAACATATACTTATATTCATATCCATCTCAAACAAAAATACAATCCTAATTAGAACAAAAGCTTTAAGTTCGTACTACATCCAACCTTATCCAAGCATCCAAGCACTAGTGCGAGAACAATAAAAAAATAAACTTTCAAAAAAACTAGACCAAACTAGTCTGCACAGACTCACGCCCTCGCTCGCACCCCCTGTAAGGAAAACAAAGCTAACGGAATGAGCTAAAAACCCAGTGAGGTTCCATACACATAACCAAATAATTAAACAAGGACACTAATCAGGTAATAACAAGTAATCCAGAAAACATTTACAATATATAATACATTCATTAAAAGGATACATGTTCACATGGAACCTTTCGTTCATTCATTCCACCAACCATTTCCTTATTCCTCCAGCATTAAAAATAATTTCATTTGTAAGTGAAAACCCCTCCATTGTTCTTGCCATTCATTCATTCATTTCATTTTCCCCTACTGGCCATTCTTCACCAGACTTCATGGTCATACTCGAGTATACCAAACATTAATCCAGGGTCACCAATCGCCCGACCGAGTCCGCTTCTGGCTCGAGTCGACCGGCAACGAAGGGCAAGGGTCCAGTTCAGCCAAAAGGCTTACATTCATGGACAAGTAGTATTTAAACATTTAATCATTGTAAATTTCACATTCATTTAGGTCGAGTGCGATAAAGTACACACTCGCCTAGCAAAATTCATTTTTAGAAATCATTGAAAATATTTAACATTTAATCCAACATTCACAAATAGTCACATAGTCACAATAATCCACATAGTCATTGGAAACATAACATATAAAGAACACTCACCCATTTAAGCAAAATAACGTCCAAAGTATCCTTCCGGATAACACCCTCAATCACCAAGGAACCCTAAGAGTAACCAAGAAAACACATTACGGTTCTACCATCAAAGATTTAGGTGAATCGAAGAAAATCCAAACAATTACTAGGACAATGTATAAATATAATTTTGGAAGTGAAAAGACTACATTTAAACCAAAGGACATGAGTAAAATATTTGTAAAACTTATGCACACGCGTAAAACTTTGAAATCTCCATTTGAGTCAAAAAAACGAAGAAAACGTATTTCTATTAGTCGTAAATTTCATTTTTCCAAGGGTACAAGTTTCGACCAGATTCTAACTTATATACCTCTAATAAAGAAGATTTGAATACCTTAGATGATTCAAGTTAGTTTCATCCTCAACCCTTACTCAAGTCGTGAGTACATCTACCTAGCCCTCGAGTGCAAATTTAGGCAACACACCCTTTGTATTTACCTATTTTCCAGCCATTTATGGCTTCATTGTTTCTTAATTCAGCCCCAAAACACATAGAAATACTCTCATCATAATAGCCGTTCAATAGGCTCAAAATCATCCAAGTACAACACAAGTATAATAATCCAATCGGAAATCAAGTTTTGAAGGCAAAAGACTAAATGGCAGATTCGACATCTTATAACATTTTGGTCACAACTAGAGTTACGTTTATCGGATTGGTGTGAACTTTATACCGTTTCAAAGTTAAGACAAAGGCTACAACTTTCTTGAAGACCACTCAATCCAGTTCACAATTGATCTAGGTCAAAAGTATAGATTACATAACCAAAATGTCCTTGTCAGTACAGTTGTCAGTACTGAATTCAAATGACAATAACTCAGGCTACACAATTCCGTTTGAGGTGTTTTTAGTTGCGGTGGAAAGCTGAAACATGGGGCTAAAAGTTTTGTGTTTTGACCAAAGGCTAATTTGATACGGATCAAGGTGAAAAAATGCAGCCAAAATGATGAAATGTCAAAACTGTCCGCAAAATTCTACCTATGGCAGCAAGGGTATTTTTGTCATTTTACATGTTACAGTGCTAGGATTGAGCTGAAATTTTACAGGAAACTATAAAACATCATTTCCTACAACTTTCATGTTTTAACCTAAGGCTGATTTAGCCTCCATCATGGCTGAATGAAACTGGTCAGAACAGGGTAATACAAAAACGTAAAGCTGGAATTAGACACCATTCTTGATATTTGAAGAGTAGTGTGTAATAGTTCTCTCTAGCATAGGGTTGCCGTGCGTCTATTTTTGGTAGTTTAGGTTTTCTGCATGGCTAGCTTTCAGCCGCCTGGAGGGGGGGCTGGCCGCTCCTTTGCGGCTGTGCTCCAGGCGCAGCCTTCACCCTCATCATCTCCTTGCAAGATCAAGACTGCTGCACAATACCGTGGAGAGCCGGCCGTCCTTTTCTCGGCAGAGGATATTGCAAAGCTTTCTGCTCCTTTCACTTTTGCTGTGGTCGGAAAATTTTCCCATGGCAGGCCAAGTCTAGATGTCACTCGTAAGTCACTCCTGGCGATCGGTTTCAAGTCCACTTTCACTGTCGGTTTGCTAGATCAGAGGCATATCCTCATACGGTTTTGCTTGGAGGAAGATTTCCTTCGGTGCTGGACAAAGAGGTTCTGGAACGTTGCAGAATTCCCAATGCGTGTTTTTAAATGGAGCCCAGATTTTACAGTTTCAAGTGAATCTTCACGAGCCCCTGTCTGGATTGCGTTAGAGCATTTACCAATCCATTTTTTTGATAAGGTGTCACTTTTCTCTATTGCCAACACCATTGGCAACCCACTACAAATTGATACCGCAACTGCATCTTTGTCGAGGCCCAGTGTGGCACGCATCTGCGTGGATCTTGATGTCTCACAGGACCTACCCGAGCGTATCTGGATTGGGACAAGCAACTCTGGCTTCTGGCAACGCCTCCTCTACGAGAACCTGCCGCTGTATTGCCCTCTTTGCAATAGACAGGGGCACTCCAGTGATGGCTGTCGACAGTACAAACATCGCAGGAATGGTTCCAGGGGCACTCCTCTGACGGCGGCGGCGGTAGCCCAGACCCACGAAGACACGACTGGTGCAAAGCAATCCAAAGCTCCGCAACTAGCGTATCTCATCACCAGAACTGGCCCAAACCAGAAGAATGAAGAACTGGGGCAGCCATCACATGTCTCTATGGCTCGACAGGCGCAGGTGGGCAGCGGTCAGGTTGAGTGTTCTAGTTGCGTGTGCCTAGATGGTGGGCAGGTTGCGGCGGGCCAGGTTGAGGATAGCGGTGCTCCCGCTCCTGTCTTGAAAGTTTCTGCAACCTCTCCAGTCTTGGGTCGTATCTGCGATGATTCGCAAATCCAGCAAGTTGCGCATGAGAAGCTGTCCCCCCAAGGCTCCCTTTCGGATGGAGAGGATTTGCCAGAGGTGGGTGCGCGTGATAGGAAGACACTGGTTGCCTCTTTTCAGCAGTTCAGCAAGGCACTGGGGCCTCGGGTTCAGCAGAAGTTTGCTGAACGGGAGGCAGATGGTTTCACCATGGTACTCTCGCGAAAGGCAAGGAAGAAGCGAGCTACCACCCCTCTGACCCGACAGGTCTTGACACGGCAAGCTGCTAAAGCCATTACGGTACCTTTTCACTCTACCTCCAATGAATAATTTGCTTATTTGGAATATTAGGGGAGCGACGAACAGACTCTCTGTAAGTCGCTTGAGTTTATTAATTCGTGTTCATCAAGTTGCTGTTTTAGTACTCTTAGAGCCTATGGCTGAAGCTTTCAATATTGAAAGCTTGCGGTTGAAGTTATCTTTTGATTTTTGTTTATTTAATCCCTCAAATAAGATCTGGGTCTTTTGGCGGTGTGGTTTTCATTTTAATGTCATGCACAACTCAGAGCAAGTCCTCCATTTCATGGCGGGTCATGACTCTTGGACCGGGACTTTCTTTGCCTCTTTCATTTATGCTAAATGTACAAGGGTGGGAAGGCATGCTCTGTGGTCGGAACTCCGCGCTCTTGCTAGCTCGATCACAAGGCCGTGGTTGGTAGGGGGGGACTTCAATGCTATCCGTACGCTGACAGAGTATACGGGTCGAGCACATCAGGACCTGGGAGCCATTTCTGATTTTAACACAGCAATCTCAGACTGTCATCTTCAGGAGTTGCCTTACTCTGGAAGCTCATATACTTGGTCTGGCGTTCGGTCAGGATCTAGGATATGGAAGCGGTTGGATAGGGTCCTGGCCAATCACCAATGGCTCAGTTTCCTACCAAATACTTCGGTCCAGCATCTAAATCGGGCCACCTCTGATCATACGCCCTTATTGGTGCATCTGCGGGGGGCTGATGCTAGTGCTCCCAAGCCTTTTAAGTTTCAAAATTTCTGGGTTTCTAGCTCGGAGTTTCAATCGACGGTGCAGAGCAATTGGGAACTTCCTACGCAGGGATATGGTATGTACCGGTTGGCTTTCAAGCTAAAACGCTTGAAGGCATGCTTACGCCACTGGAGCAGGCAACATTTTGGCAACATATTTCAGGCTGTTCGGCAGAACGAGTTTGAGGTCCAGCAAAAGGAAATTTTGTTCGAGGCTGCCCCGACGGACGAGGCGAGAGCTGAGCTCCATCGGGCCAAAGGCATCCTATTGCGCAGTCTTCGGGTGGAAGAGGACTACTGGCGTCAAAAGGCCCGCCTACGGTGGTTAAAGGATGGGGATTGCAATACACGCTACTTCCATGCTTCAGTGAGGGAGAAGCGCTCGAAGCTGGCTATACATCGCATTAAGGATGCTGGGGGGAGTTGGCTTGAGGATGAAGACAGCATTGGCCAGGAAGCGGTTGGTTTTTTCCAGAGTCTTCTTACAGCTGAGGAGGTTAGCGACGTGGATGATCTGCTGGTACACGTTCCGCGGCTCGTGACTGAGCATCAAAACGATGTCTTATTGGGGGAGGTAACCATGGAGGAGGTCAAGAGGGTGGTTTTCGACCTCGATAAGGATAGTGCCCCGGGTGTGGATGGATTCACTGGCATTTTTTTCCGTCACTGCTGGAATATCGTAGCTCTTGACATCTTAGCAGCGACTAAGGATTTTTTAGCTGGGACTCCGATCCCAAAAGGAATTGCTAGCACTTTGATTGTCCTAATCCCGAAGAAGCCAAACCCATCTACGTTTGCCGATTTTAGGCCCATTAGCCTGTGCACCTTTGTAAACAAGATTTTTACAAAGGTCCTTGCTAATCGTTTGCAGCCAATCCTCTCGGGCATTGTTTCTGCGGAGCAATCCGCTTTCTGCCCTGGTCGTGATATTGCTGAAAACGTGCTCTTGGCGCAAGAAATGATTGCCTCCATTGACAAGAGGGCACGGGGAAATAACTGCATCTTCAAGCTGGACATGATGAAGGCTTTTGATAGGGTGTCATGGTGTTTCCTACGGCAGCTACTTTGCAAGTTTGGTTTTGACTACCGATTCATTTTGCCTATTTTAAATAACCTCTCCCACAGCTGGTTCTCTGTGTTGGTCAATGGCAGGTCCAAAGGTTTTTTCCAGGCCTCCCGTGGGATTAAGCAAGGCGATCCTCTGTCCCCCCTCCTCTTCATTCTGGCATCTGAGGCTCTAAGTAGGGGACTGAATGCACAGGTCGAGGGGGGCAGAGTGGTTCCCTATGCAACGTCACGTGGTTGCGTTCGGGTCACTCACTTGTCCTTTGCTGACGACATCATCATTTTTTCGCGCGGAGATAGAAGGTTGGTCGGGAATTTGGTTCGGTTCTTAAATTTATACCAAACTGCAACAGGCCAGCGGATTAACAATCACAAGAGTTTATTCATAGCATCGAGGCGGTGTGGAACTGGCCAGATTCGTCGAATTCAACAGATGACTGGTTTCAGGCATGGAACTCTGCCGCTTCCTTATTTGGGATGCAACCTATATGCAGGACGTAGGAAAAAAGAATACTTCCAATTTCTAATCGATAAATTCATTGCTAAACTTGCGGGCTGGCAGAAAAAGATCCTCTCCCAGGGGGGGCGACTCATACTTATTAAGCATGTGCTCTCTGCCATACCTACGCACGTGTTAGCCGTCATGGACCCGCCATCCGGGGTGCTAAAGGAGCTGGAACGCCTTATGGCCAATTTTTTCTGGGGGCAGACGGAGCTGGGCCCTAAACATCATTGGCGTTCCTGGAAAAACCTATGTTATCCAGTGGAGGAGGATGGCCTTGGCATACGTTCTTTTAAAAGCATACAAGGGGCTTTCAGCTGCAAACTGTGGTGGCAGTTCCGCCATTCTTCCTCCTTGTGGGCACTATTCATGCGATCCCGTTATAGTGAGGACAATGGGGTAGTCTGTGGAGCATCCAGAGTCTGGCGACGAATGCTGTCCGTTTCTGATATGGTGACGCAGTCCACCCGCTTAATTGAGTTAGACGACAGAGCTAGACCAGCTTGGACCCTCACATCTTCTGGCGATTTCACCATTTCTTTAGCTTGGGACGCTTTGCGGCCCAAAAGAGCTTGCCTTGGATCTAGGAAGTGTGTATGGAGTGCCAGTGCTCCTTGCAAGATTGCTGTCTTTATGTGGAAGCTGCTCAATCGGTATCTCCCTTTCCCTGATGCCCTTCAGCGGTTTGGCCTCCAACTCCCCTCAAAGTGCTCGTTTTGCTTGAATGGAGAGTCTCAAGATCACGTCTTCTCGGAATGCGTTCTAGCATCTCAGGTTTGGAGTTTTTTCGCCAGGGCCATGTGGGTTCCTCAGTCGCCTACGGCCGACACTATCTCCCGTTTACAGCAATGGTGGCTATGTCATCCTCCAGGCTCTGCACGGGGTAAGCTGTGCAAGGTATTGCCGTCGCTAATCTGTTGGGGCCTTTGGAAAGCTAGGAACATGGCGGTGTTTGAGGGCGTTGTTTTAACCCCAACTCAGGTTTGCTGGAATATTCAAACGCTGCTGCATCACTTGTCCCAGGTCCGGCCTTTCGCTCGAGTGACGCAGGATGACGGGGAGCTAGTCCGCTCGGGCTTGTTTCTCCGACTGACGTCACCGAAGCGGATGGCCCCACGCTGGGTCCTTTGGGAATCACCACCTGAGGGGTTTGTAAAATTGAATGTTGATGGCTCATCTCTAGGGAATCCAGGCTCATCTGGTGCGGGAGGTGTGTTTCGTGACTCGGGGGGTAATGTCCTCCGTGGTTTCTCCTATTTTTTGGGCTCAAGGACAAACATGGAAGCGGAGGCCTCGGCATTACTGGAGGGTATGTTGCTCTCCACAGGTTACCACTCTCTGCAAGTTGAAATGGACTCTCAGGTTCTGATGGCTATGGTGAATGACAATGGACGAGTACCTTGGAAGCTATGGAAGACTATCTCACGCATCCAAGCCTTAGCGCTGGGCCGCCAGGTTACCTTCTCTCATGTCTATCGGGAGGCAAACGGGGTGGCTGACGCCCTGGCAAATCTAGCAAGTTCCACGGGTGTCGATCACAGCTTTGGGGCCTCCACCCTTGTGACGCCCCGAGGCAGAAGAAAAGGGAAAAATTTCTGGTGAATAGAGTTTTGTGGGAAAATCCGGCCAGAAGCCGTGCAAATTCCTTATATTTTTCTTAAAATTCCCTTTTCTTTGACAAATACCACTTTATAATGGCCATACTACTCAATCACCCCACAATAAGTGCCAATGAACCTAGAAAATAGGATTTTTCACTTCGGTTTCAAATTGAGCAAAATTAGGTTTTCCCGATTTTCTCGCCGGATGAATTTTCGGTATGGAGCAAGGATTAAATTTGGTGAATAAAAGTGACTTTTAAGTGAGAAATAATATGTGACTAGTGGCAATGATATAAGGTTAGTGAATGGGAAGTAAAAACCCTTGTACGTGAGTTTTTAAGAAAAACGGCGCGAACCGGCGGGTCCCGCGCACTACCGTTTGAACGCACCATTTGACCACCACTTTCTTACCCTACAAGCTCATTGATTTTTGAGCAAAATATCCTCTCAATATCAGCTAAGTCTGACCGAAAATGTTGACTAATTATGCAAGGAAAGAAAGAAATAAATTGAGTGGATGTGGTAGTGCCAAGTGTTGGCAAATGAATGACCAAGACCTTACTTAACCATCTTACCTTCTTATATCCCAAATTAGCTAAGTCTTCCACCTTATTTCTGCTGCTAAGAGCCGAGAGAGGGAGAGAGGAAGAATAAGAGAGAAACCTCTTCATTTCTTCTTGGATTCATCTATAAAGCAAGAATCAAACCAAACCAAACCGATTAATCTTCTCCTTGAGTGATTAGCTAGTGTTTGGTGGTGAAATTTTGGAAAGAGAAGGCTTGGGCTACCCTTGGAGAACTCAAATCAAGGTAAGAGGATGATATCTCTCTAACTTTCTCTTTCAATCATGGTTAAAGTAAGCTTAGTAGCTTGATTGGTGGTGGATTCATGGATGCTAGCATGTGTAGAAGTTTTTCCCCAATTTAAATTGATGAACTAGGGCTGTGGAATTCTGCCCAAATGATTGTATGATGCTTGTATGTTACAATTAATGTTGTATAAGATGTTGTGGTAGTGTGAGAAGTGAGAAATTGGGGAAAGTTGCACTAGAAACTACAAATTCCAGATTTCTGGAAAATTCTTGATCACTTCTGTCCGAATTTGTATCTATGTGTTAGAGGCCGATTTGGCCTTGGGTCAAAGAAGGAAAGTTGTAGGAAATGATGTTTTATAGGTGCCTATAAAATTTCAGCTCAATCGGAGCAACGTAGAACGTGAAAAGTCCAAAATACCCCTACTGTTTTAAGAATTTCCCAGCAGTCCGTTTCTTCAGTTCAGTTCAGTTTATCACGATTTTTGATCAGGATCCATTCTGATTTAGCTCTGGGTCAAAACATAAAAGTTGTAGTGTTCTGAATTAGCTTTAAAATGCCTCAAAGAAAACCTGATTCGGACTTCTGTACACTGAGTTAGGTCCGTTACAGCATAATGCGTTTAAACAGCCGATGAATTGGTTTCTGGTTTAGTAGTCTGAGATTTTGACTAAGTTACATTAGGAAATGGACTAAGTGACCTTCATGAATGTTGTAGCTTTGTGTCTTAGCTTCGAAACGGCATAGGTTTCGCCTTAATCCGATAAGCGTAGCCTCGGACAAGTTATTTCCGCTTTTATACGTCAAATCTGTCTTGTGCCACATTGAATTTCTGCACTTGTACTTGATGCGGTTCTTGTTATTGTGATATTGTGAGCCTATGGAACGGCTCTTGACATAAATTGCTGATATGTATGATGTTGGGTTGTGTTTGAGAAAAACAATGAAGCCTAAAAGGCTGGAAAATTAGGTAAACACAAAGGGCATGCTGCCCGAATTTATACTCGAGGACTAGGAAACGAGACTTGTAACTTGTGTAAAGTTAAGTGATTATTACTTGAACTAGCAAGCACCTTTGCTACTTTGTTTATCGAGGGTTATACATTAGGACTTGGCCGAACTTGTACCCTTGAGGAAAAGACATAATGGCCAATGTAAACTTGTATTTCCTTGTACTTTCAACTCAAGTGTTATTTCCAAGTATCTATACTACAAAACCTTATGATTTGAAAAGCGAGCAAGTGTTTCACGAATGCCTTTCAAATGAATTTCAATTGGTTGATTCTTAATGAACGGAACGTTTAAGTTTCGAATCTTACTCGTGTTTCAAGTTCTCAAATTGGATTTTTATCGCAGAGCTGGACTTCAAACCTGGAGTATAGTTGAACGTGAATACTTGAAGCACTATATTTTGTGTGAGTGATCCCTCGACTGTCCCAAAGTTACTTTTGAACTAATTCTTGCATTTATTACTCCATTGCATATCATTTGGGGGTTCGGGTGTGTGTCATGACATAATTTGGCTCCAATGAGTTCCTGGAAAGTCTTGTGCTTAGAACCAATGTCTCCACTATTGTTTACACGTTCTTTGGAGCACGATGGCTCCTTACTTCTGTTTCATGGTTACATGATCTAAACGAGCATTGGATATTTAAGTACAAGAACTTCACTGGCTCACATGAGCAATAAATGAACATTTGATTACTGCATCATGACATCATATTAATGCTTTATTGTGAAATATACTTGGCTATTGATTTTACTGGTCACTCGCTGAGCTTCTAGCTCACCCCCTATTATCTTCTTCTCCCCACAGGGATCGAGGTAAAGGAAGACCTTGTATTTGGATCTTTGTGTGGCTGGATGGCGTACATCTTGTATAGTTTAGTTTTGGTTTTGATTTATGTACTTTTGGGCTTGTATAAATATTTGGAATTGAATCGGATGTAAATCTACATTTTTCGCTTAGAACTAGTTTCCGCTTCGATTGTGATATGTAAATTTTGGAGAATATGATGTAAAAGTTGAGTTTTATCTTGTAATTCATTCGAGGACTGTAGGGAATGATTGAGTCCTGGCGAGAGCTGGGCAGGCGGCCCGTTGACCCCTCTGGTTCGCCTTAGGGGAAAATGGGGTCGTTACATGTTGGGTTGTGTTTGAGAAAAACAATGAAGCCTAAAAGGCTGGAAAATTAGGTAAACACAAAGGGCATGCTGCCCGAATTTATACTCGAGGACTAGGAAACGAGACTTGTAACTTGTGTAAAGTTAAGTGATTATTACTTGAACTAGCAAGCACCTTTGCTACTTTGTTTATCGAGGGTTATACATTAGGACTTGGCCGAACTTGTACCCTTGAGGAAAAGACATAATGGCCAATGTAAACTTGTATTTCCTTGTACTTTCAACTCAAGTGTTATTTCCAAGTATCTATACTACAAAACCTTATGATTTGAAAAGCGAGCAAGTGTTTCACGAATGCCTTTCAAATGAATTTCAATTGGTTGATTCTTAATGAACGGAACGTTTAAGTTTCGAATCTTACTCGTGTTTCAAGTTCTCAAATTGGATTTTTATCGCAGAGCTGGACTTCAAACCTGGAGTATAGTTGAACGTGAATACTTGAAGCACTATATTTTGTGTGAGTGATCCCTCGACTGTCCCAAAGTTACTTTTGAACTAATTCTTGCATTTATTACTCCATTGCATATCATTTGGGGGTTCGGGTGTGTGCCATGACATAATTTGGCTCCAATGAGTTCCTGGAAAGTCTTGTGCTTAGAACCAATGTCTCCACTATTGTTTACACGTTCTTTGGAGCACGATGGCTCCTTACTTCTGTTTCATGGTTACATGATCTAAACGAGCATTGGATATTTAAGTACAAGAACTTCACTGGCTCACATGAGCAATAAATGAACATTTGATTACTGCATCATGACATCATATTAATGCTTTATTGTGAAATATACTTGGCTATTGATTTTACTGGTCACTCGCTGAGCTTCTAGCTCACCCCCTATTATCTTCTTCTCCCCACAGGGATCGAGGTAAAGGAAGACCTTGTATTTGGATCTTTGTGTGGCTGGATGGCGTACATCTTGTATAGTTTAGTTTTGGTTTTGATTTATGTACTTTTGGGCTTGTATAAATATTTGGAATTGAATCGGATGTAAATCTACATTTTTCGCTTAGAACTAGTTTCCGCTTCGATTGTGATATGTAAATTTTGGAGAATATGATGTAAAAGTTGAGTTTTATCTTGTAATTCATTCGAGGACTGTAGGGAATGACTGAGTCCTGGCGAGAGCTGGGCAGGCGGCCCGTTGACCCCTCTGGTTCGCCTTAGGGGAAAATGGGGTCGTTACAATTGGTATCAGAGCTTAGGTTCCAGATCTCTGTAGCGTATCCTAGAGTTAAAGTTTAGGATGTTTGGCTGTGAGAGTAATTTGAATATTATGTGAACGAGGAGCTATTGTATCCTAGTGGTACAAAGAAATTTATTGTTTGAGAATTCCTTATTTGGGACTTGTAGAAAAAAAAATTGAGGAATTAGATGACTAGTGAAAGATTGGACGAATTTGAATTCTAGTATGTTTGTAAGTGTGGAAGGAATTGAGGTGATTCCTAGTACTGGCCATGGCCATGGATAAAAGGTGAGATGTGATAGTCAAATTTTATGAGTAATGATTTTGAACCAAGATAAAAGTACCAAAGGAATAAAATGCATTTTCGCCCCCTACTTTCTAAAGAAATTTTGTTTTGGGATTTTGACGAAAAGCTAGGATGTACTAGTTTTATTTGTATGCAATGATTGGAAATAAGATATATATGCTTTAAGTATGTGTAATTTGCCGATTTTAGTAAAAATGTGAGTTTTACTTGAAGTTCAAATTCGAAAAGTTGTGAATACCTGATGAGCTTGTTGAATTTTGTATATGATGGGTTAATACCAGGATAACAATTTCTAAACTAAGTTTTCCCCTTGATTGTATACCGGCATATTCTCACACTTGAATTGGTCCATGCTTTATACGAAGAAAAATATATATATATCCTGAGTTTTTCAGAGAATGGCAAGCTTATGTTTACTAATGTGAATCCTGAACTTGATAAGATTTTGATTACTTTAAACACTCATCTTATGTTTTAAAATTCTTGACTTTCAAGAAGAGTGAGCCAATTTTAAATGTACGGATTGAGACAACTTTGAGATATAGAGTGGCTGTATTCAAGAGTACGAAGTTAGTGTGAATTGACTTGGGTTCCATTTGGCACGTTAGTTAGCAAGTGTATTCATTTCTTGGGTTTGAACTTGGAACTTGCGACTGTACTATAGAACCTAAGATTGGTTATTCTTGGAGATGATGGCATTTTGAACTTCGACATGGATAACCTTTGACTTCGGCTTGTGTTATGGATTTCTTGGATCTAATGTCGTGAAGGCATGTAATCTGATTGAAATGAGCAATAATTGGACCATGTGGAAGACCTAGGAAGGGTGGTCCACATCGTGAGACTTTTGTATCTAGCTTACCTATGCTTTTATCTTTTATGGTACCTAAGTGTTTATATACAAATTCCGACATATTGGCCTTATTTTATGACTTTTAACTCAGGTTATAACTTTTGATATATGTAATAAATCATGACCTGATTTTAAATGTTTTTGCAACTAGTATACGTGTTAAGTTCTTTCATGCTTAGTTAATCCTTTTCCTGCACTTACAGATTTTTATTAAGTATGGTAGCAGGGCTAGGAGTAAAGGGCTGTGACCGAGGGTTTAGCCAACTCCGTATTCATGGGAGAAATTGATGGACAGATTCATACAATTTAATAGGTCCCTAGTACTGAATATGAATCGAAAATAAACCCGAAGATCAGATCTACTAGTGTATAATGGATTAATCTAGTCGGAAACTTGGTGAAATTTTCTTGTGCGCAACATATGTTAGGGTTGGTTCTGTGCCAATATTACAACCTTAGGAAGTTTGAACCCCGAAAGTATTGTACTGGGTTGATAAGAGAACTCGAACTGCCTGAAACCGATTAGACTGAGCTTACTTGAGACTTGAACCTGTTTAGGCTAGTGTGCCTTACGTACCTTGATGGACCTAATTTGGCTGAATATATGGAATGTGAACTTGAATCTTGTGACTGCTTAGGAATGTGATTTGCTGGGCATAAGTTGGACGAGTGAGTTCTTAATTGTACTGGTGCTCCATGAACCTAAAGCATTTGACCCTGCTTTTGAACCTCTTTCTATTCGTGCTGCATGAACCTGAAATATTCCGTTCTGTTTTGAACCTATTTGTTTGAACTCTACTGTTACCCTACTCGTGAACTTACTCGTACTCATATGGTTGTAGACCGGCTACTACTCTTCTGTAGCGGTTGAACTGAACCTCTCTGGTGGGGCATTGCCTGTTGTGTTGTCCAGCACCGCCATTCTTCTGGCGAGGCATGCCTGTTGTGTTGTCCATCACCACCAGAGATGGAATTATGAACTGAGGTTCTCTGGCGAAGTTTAGCCGATGTGCTAACTTGTTGTGTTGTCCAGCACCGCCAGGGACGAATACATGAACTGAGGTTCTCTGGCGAAGTTTAGCCGATGTGCTAGCTTGTTGTGTTGTCCAGCACCGCCAGGGACAAATACTTGAACTGAGGCTTTTGGTGAAGCATAGCCGTTGTGCTAGCTTGTTGTGTTGTCCATCACCGCCAGGGCCAACTTACTGAACTGAAATTCTTTGGTGAAGCATAGCCGTTGTGCTAGCTTGTTGTGTTGTCCAGCACCACCAGGGACAAATACTTGAACTGAGGCTTTTGGTGAAGCATAGCCGTTGTGCTAGCTTGTTGTGTTGTCCATCACCGCCAGGGCCAACTTACTGAACTGAAATTCTTTGGTGAAGCATAGCCGTTGTGCTAGCTTGTTGTGTTGTCCAGCACCACCAAGGATGAATATTTGATCTAAAGTTTCGCTATATCCTGCATTTCTTCCGAATATCTGGGACTTTACGTCCAACCTCAAGCGTTTTGCCTGTTTTATCTAATCACTTGATTAACTCCCTAGTGGACCATGACTATTGGATAAGTTGGATCGGCGTGATATTTAGTACTTGAATTTGATAAGTGATTATTTAATAAGCCATGCTTTACTGGATCATGAATTACGATAAGTGAGATTAGAGTGATTCTTAGTATGTGATTGATCTTTTAGATACTTGATCTGATTAGTATTTGATTATGATAAGCGAGATTGAAATGATTCTTAATACGTGATCGACTTTCGAGAACTATTTTAATCTGATTAGTACAAGTTGGAATGTCGAGGACGACATTCTTTTAAGGAGGGGAGTTTGTGACGCCCCGAGGCAGAAGAAAAGGGAAAAATTTCTGGTGAATAGAGTTTTGTGGGAAAATCCGGCCAGAAGCCGTGCAAATTCCTTATATTTTTCTTAAAATTCCCTTTTCTTTGACAAATACCACTTTATAATGGCCATACTACTCAATCACCCCACAATAAGTGCCAATGAACCTAGAAAATAGGATTTTTCACTTCGGTTTCAAATTGAGCAAAATTAGGTTTTCCCGATTTTCTCGCCGGATGAATTTTCGGTATGGAGCAAGGATTAAATTTGGTGAATAAAAGTGACTTTTAAGTGAGAAATAATATGTGACTAGTGGCAATGATATAAGGTTAGTGAATGGGAAGTAAAAACCCTTGTACGTGAGTTTTTAAGAAAAACGGCGCGAACCGGCGGGTCCCGCGCACTACCGTTTGAACGCACCATTTGACCACCACTTTCTTACCCTACAAGCTCATTGATTTTTGAGCAAAATATCCTCTCAATATCAGCTAAGTCTGACCGAAAATGTTGACTAATTATGCAAGGAAAGAAAGAAATAAATTGAGTGGATGTGGTAGTGCCAAGTGTTGGCAAATGAATGACCAAGACCTTACTTAACCATCTTACCTTCTTATATCCCAAATTAGCTAAGTCTTCCACCTTATTTCTGCTGCTAAGAGCCGAGAGAGGGAGAGAGGAAGAATAAGAGAGAAACCTCTTCATTTCTTCTTGGATTCATCTATAAAGCAAGAATCAAACCAAACCAAACCGATTAATCTTCTCCTTGAGTGATTAGCTAGTGTTTGGTGGTGAAATTTTGGAAAGAGAAGGCTTGGGCTACCCTTGGAGAACTCAAATCAAGGTAAGAGGATGATATCTCTCTAACTTTCTCTTTCAATCATGGTTAAAGTAAGCTTAGTAGCTTGATTGGTGGTGGATTCATGGATGCTAGCATGTGTAGAAGTTTTTCCCCAATTTAAATTGATGAACTAGGGCTGTGGAATTCTGCCCAAATGATTGTATGATGCTTGTATGTTACAATTAATGTTGTATAAGATGTTGTGGTAGTGTGAGAAGTGAGAAATTGGGGAAAGTTGCACTAGAAACTACAAATTCCAGATTTCTGGAAAATTCTTGATCACTTCTGTCCGAATTTGTATCTATGTGTTAGAGGCCGATTTGGCCTTGGGTCAAAGAAGGAAAGTTGTAGGAAATGATGTTTTATAGGTGCCTATAAAATTTCAGCTCAATCGGAGCAACGTAGAACGTGAAAAGTCCAAAATACCCCTACTGTTTTAAGAATTTCCCAGCAGTCCGTTTCTTCAGTTCAGTTCAGTTTATCACGATTTTTGATCAGGATCCATTCTGATTTAGCTCTGGGTCAAAACATAAAAGTTGTAGTGTTCTGAATTAGCTTTAAAATGCCTCAAAGAAAACCTGATTCGGACTTCTGTACACTGAGTTAGGTCCGTTACAGCATAATGCGTTTAAACAGCCGATGAATTGGTTTCTGGTTTAGTAGTCTGAGATTTTGACTAAGTTACATTAGGAAATGGACTAAGTGACCTTCATGAATGTTGTAGCTTTGTGTCTTAGCTTCGAAACGGCATAGGTTTCGCCTTAATCCGATAAGCGTAGCCTCGGACAAGTTATTTCCGCTTTTATACGTCAAATCTGTCTTGTGCCACATTGAATTTCTGCACTTGTACTTGATGCGGTTCTTGTTATTGTGATATTGTGAGCCTATGGAACGGCTCTTGACATAAATTGCTGATATGTATGATGTTGGGTTGTGTTTGAGAAAAACAATGAAGCCTAAAAGGCTGGAAAATTAGGTAAACACAAAGGGCATGCTGCCCGAATTTATACTCGAGGACTAGGAAACGAGACTTGTAACTTGTGTAAAGTTAAGTGATTATTACTTGAACTAGCAAGCACCTTTGCTACTTTGTTTATCGAGGGTTATACATTAGGACTTGGCCGAACTTGTACCCTTGAGGAAAAGACATAATGGCCAATGTAAACTTGTATTTCCTTGTACTTTCAACTCAAGTGTTATTTCCAAGTATCTATACTACAAAACCTTATGATTTGAAAAGCGAGCAAGTGTTTCACGAATGCCTTTCAAATGAATTTCAATTGGTTGATTCTTAATGAACGGAACGTTTAAGTTTCGAATCTTACTCGTGTTTCAAGTTCTCAAATTGGATTTTTATCGCAGAGCTGGACTTCAAACCTGGAGTATAGTTGAACGTGAATACTTGAAGCACTATATTTTGTGTGAGTGATCCCTCGACTGTCCCAAAGTTACTTTTGAACTAATTCTTGCATTTATTACTCCATTGCATATCATTTGGGGGTTCGGGTGTGTGCCATGACATAATTTGGCTCCAATGAGTTCCTGGAAAGTCTTGTACTTAGAACCAATGTCTCCACTATTGTTTACACGTTCTTTGGAGCACGATGGCTCCTTACTTCTGTTTCATGGTTACATGATCTAAACGAGCATTGGATATTTAAGTACAAGAACTTCACTGGCTCACATGAGCAATAAATGAACATTTGATTACTGCATCATGACATCATATTAATGCTTTATTGTGAAATATACTTGGCTGTTGATTTTACTGGTCACTCGCTGAGCTTCTAGCTCACCCCCTATTATCTTCTTCTCCCCACAGGGATCGAGGTAAAGGAAGACCTTGTATTTGGATCTTTGTGTGGCTGGATGGCGTTCATCTTGTATAGTTTAGTTTTGGTTTTGATTTATGTACTTTTGGGCTTGTATAAAAATTTGGAATTGAATCGGATGTAAATCTACATTTTTCGCTTAGAACTAGTTTCCGCTTCGATTGTGATATGTAAATTTTGGAGAATATGATGTAAAAGTTGAGTTTTATCTTGTAATTCATTCGAGGACTGTAGGGAATGACTGAGTCCTGGCGAGAGCTGGGCAGGCGGCCCGTTGACCCCTCTGGTTCGCCTTAGGGGAAAATGGGGTCGTGTTAAACAACTCGACTTCCCGAATACAACAATTACAGGTGACGTATCCGTTCACATATAGATAAGAATAAGCGATATGTCACTATATGACGGTTGTACTTAAGCCCTTGTTCTTGCGAAACATCTCAAAACAGACATTCTCTATCGGTGATACTTTTTGAATAAATTTGGAGTTGCAGTCCCCCCTCGTGTTCGAGGTTAACCCGGTGTAATTAAAAAAAAAAAAAATAAAAGCTGGAATTAATGCATTCAAGTGATAATCTTCTTATTCATGTATAAAACCACTACTACCACTCCCTATCTAAGCTTATTCACATCATATTCTATCTAAACAATAAGAAATATAACTAACCAATTTAAAACCCTAACTCACCAATCCACCACAATCATCAAAATGACTTAAATAGCTATCGTAAGTCAAGAATACAAGTTGCTACATAAACTTAAGCAAGATTAAGGGAAAGAAATATGATGGACAGCCAATATACCTCACTAAGATGCTTGTAAGAGATATCCACCACCTCTCCTTGTAAACTTTTAGCACACCAAGCTTCCCAAGTGCTCAAAGAAAGGATTAATCGGTTTAGATTCTTGATTTTTCACTCAAATAAACTAAGTTACAAGATGATAATGAAGTTTTCTTCCCTTGTTTTTTCTCTCTCAAGGTCTTGCCCACAATACTGGAAAATGAAGAAGAATGAAGGCTAGGAAAGGTTAAGAAGCTTGGTCTTAGGTTGGGTCAAAGATAGTTAGATTGCTTCCACTTGTCACCAAGAGATTAACTTCCAAAATTTTTTCTTTTCCCTTGGTTTATTGGTCAAAAATTTCGGCCAGCAAGAGCTGATTAGGGGCTGATATTATGCATTAATAAGAATGAGATGAAGTTAAGAAAGTGGTGGTCAAGTGGTGTGTTCAATCGGTAGTCAACGGTACATGTCGGTTCACACCGTTTTTCCCTAAATCGCACGTACTAGGGTTTTCACTTATAATTCACTAACTTATTATTATTATTACTAATCACACATGTAATATCATCTAAAACTCACTCTTAATCACTAAATTTAATACACATTCCGTACCAATTACCCACACTACGAAAAGACGTGAAAACCTTAGTTTACCCTAACGATGAATGAAAAGGGAAAACTCTTCATTCTATTCTTTATTCCAACCCTTGGGGATGTAAATGAGTAGTATAGCTATTATAAGATAATGGATTTCAAATAAAAGGGAATTTTAAGAAAAATATGATGGATTTTACAATTCCATAGATTAAAATTAGGGTTTCGACTAAAATATGAGAGATTTAAGAAAACCTGTTAGTCACAAGTAAAACTAGTGCTTTGAGTACAAGTAGGGTTTCTAACCTTTAAAACAAAACAATGTCTTAAAACAAAAATAAAATATAGAAACCGTAATATCCCAAAAGTCGGGGTATCACAAACATGACATTAGACTTGCATTTCATTTAAGAAAAATTAGAAATAGGTTAGATCATTTGCTTGACTAGATAGGAAATACCCCTCGAATATGAGATATGGACGAGTATGGCTCTCTAACCTTAGCACGCTCGTATTCCCTCTATTAAAGGGAAAATTAAAGTCACGAATTTTAGTCCCCCGCACCTGTTATGATGCATTCCTTTAGGTCATGTATATTTGTATTATTTTCTTTTCTTTGCTTCAAGTCTCATATTTTTGTATATTCATGACCTCTTCAAAGAGTCAACTTGGGCATCGTAATTAATGTGATTTGCGCTAATTAAGGTTTGAAGAGATATTCCGACCCCCCGATATCCCCTCCTAGATTTAAGTTTTGCATCCATATAGTGACATCCAAATGTGATAAATTCTTATGTTAAAATAAGAAAATTTTTGATTAAATCACGCAACTAACTCTAGGCTAGGTTGAAAGGGTGTTTTGGATTTTATCCTTGCCTTCCCTTTCTTCAAACGTGACTCCTGTATACTTTTCTCTGATTTTCGAAGATTTGGAGTCGTTTAAAAAGAGTTTTTTCTACTTTTTGTTTAAAAATTCATTTTAGGTGACTTGGTACACCTTAACTCAATACCAAGTGGCGACTTCTATTTTTTTTTTAAAAAACCCTTTTTAAACTATTATTTTGGGCCAAAATCGTCGCACTTTAAGTCTCATTTTTGGCCCTTTTCTTTATTTATTCTCTACAAATCAAAACTCATTTTTCACTCAAAAATTAATCAAAAAATTTGTTTTTATAAACACTTTATTTTTCATTTAAAAATGGGGCGCGACACCATGTGAATTATCTAGCTTTTATATGTTAGTTTGGCTTGTTTAAGGAAAATTTCAGCTTGTGGTTGAAATTTTCGGCTTAGGGTTTCCAAAATTCAGCTTTATTGTGGTTGGTATTTGAGCTATAAATTTTCTAT
>NW_020864285.1:0-132834 GCF_003713205.1 Coffea eugenioides
AAAAGGAACAGGAAAAAGGAAAACAATTCTTCTTTATTAGGTTATATATTGTGACCATTAAATGGTAACCTTCTATCACTGAAATATACTAATCGAGGTAGATGTCTCCTTCCTTATCGTCATCATGCCATCACCATCCCTATCACCTTTCTCAAAGTGTCTTTTGAATTCCTGATCTCCTAAATGCTAATCCAAAACTGGTAACTCTTTTTTATTTTGCCACTCTACTTATTAAAACCTTGGTAATTCTATCTGTAAATTGAAATAGAATGGAAATCTAAAATTTTCACACAAATCCATTAAAAGTGACAATCTAAAATTTTCACATAGAAAACCCATTAAAAGCCTTTACCTCACTAAGCTTATTGTCATGCTACTGTTGTTGATGATGATGGAAGAAATCATCACTGCCAACAACCCACTTGTTCATATCATTGAGCACAAAAAAGCTACTGAATTACGAGAAAATATAATTTGATAGATTGTACTAAAACTACTACTCCAAACTTGCACTTTGTTGATATTTTTCCTAGTTCCTCTTAATAGACATCAAACTTGTTCTCAATAAAATTGTATCAATTCAGAGGAAAAAATGTGGGCTAATTTAGGATGATGACTAATGATTTGGTAGACAATATATGGAAGAAACCTATAGAAAGGTAAAGATTGTGAAGGCAAAAATTATGATGGTGGATTTTGGCATCTAAGACAAAGAGTTTGTTCGAAAAAAGAAAAAGAAGTAATAAGAGTTTGAAACTTTGGATGGATGTAGAAAACCGTGGGGATGGAAACTATCAAGACATTGACTAAGCAATAAAACTCGTAATTTTGGTTGTATACAAGTGTATTCTTGACTTTTAAAAAATTTTAATGATTATTCATACTAAGGAAATTTAGATGAGGGCAATTTTGGGCATTCATATACTTTTTTGGTCTTACATCATCAAGGTAAAACCCAAACCTATGTTCTAGGGGAGGTATGTGTAATTTTTAAAATGTAAGGGTAGCTGTTTGAAATTACTAGAAACCTCAAGGGAGGTTTCTGAAATTATCCCTTAATTTTTTAAGCATACATGTTAATCCACCTAGCTTAGTACATACTACCATATATGTACTAATAATTTAGCTCATTTTTACAAGAAAGTTTCTCCAATTTCCTATATATCCTTATATTATATAAGATTGAGTTTTGGTCAAAGAATAGGTTGAATTTCAACTGCATAGGTAGGGGCTTTTTGGGAATGTGAAATGTTGTGTATTTCTTTAAAAGCTTTAGGTACAACTTAACGAGACATGTATTTGGGTATATTTACTGAAATGACCCCATATTAATACATTTAAAATTGTCATTGCTGAGCCATCTAGGTATTGATGGAATGTGTCATGAGTGCTCATGGAATTATTGATAGTTAAGGGATATTCCGGTAATTACACCAGCACACAAGCATATATGGGTTGTACAAAATGTAAAAAGCATTATTCTCTGTAGAGGTATTTTGGTCAGAGGTAAGTAGAGAGAAAATGGTGAAGCCTAACATACAACATAGTAATACTTTTGCCAATGTTGGTTGCCCATAATGCCCTTTCAAATAATGAACTTAATGGTTTAAATTTGACATAAGAGTGATAAAGCTTTGTTGGAGAGAGCTTTAATGGAGGGTACTTGAAAAATCACTTGTGTAACCGATGAATAGTGTAACTGCAACAAGTGAAGCTTCATTTGTAGTCAATACAAATATTATTGCAATACTTTTGAGCTACCATAACCAATGAATAGTGTAACCAAAGCAAGTGAAGCATCATTTGCAGTCAATACAAGTGTTATTGCAATACATTTGAGCAGCTGCCCATAATGGAAATTCTATACATATTAAAGAATCTTGACTCACATATATGTGGTCTGTTTTCTCTTTTGTTTAGAAAGGTATAGTCACTTCATGCAAGATTAAGGCTATGTTCGCACCGCACTCAACCAATAAGCAAGGCTGGAATCCTATGTCATTATGCATAACTCCTGGGATTGTCCGTGTGTTCTTAGTACCTGTAATTAGTGACTTTTATCGCGTTGCCTAGCTGCAAGATAGCATTTTTTTCATAGATTCGGTTGCCCTCGTGTAATTTGACTGGGTTGGTTATAATCTTATAGGTTTGGGGCAACAGCAAGAAAAAGCTCTCGGTGGAGATTCTGGAATAAGGTTAGCTTTCTGTGTTGCTCTGCCTTTCTGTATTATCACTGACCTTCAATTTGACACCGTTTTATTGTAACGCTGTGTGAATTGATTGATTATATCGTTTATTGTTGATTTGGGTGTGAAGTGTTCACTTCACTTACTACTAAATGTGTTCCTTATTTTATATTGTATGAGAACAAATTTTTATGCTATATTCCATGCCTGAAATTGCTATAAAGTTAATGACAACTTAATCTATAATGAGAAGAAGCAATTTGGGACTTGCATTCACTTATCTGTCAAATGCAAGTTCGTCAAAGGTACCGGTTAAACATGGGACCACATCAAAATGGATTAGCAGTGCTACAAGCGTACACAATAATGGAGCACTTGAGAGATCTCCAGGAACTCAACTCCCGAAGAGCTCGCTGTCATATCAAAGTACACAACTAACTATGCAACCACATCAACATCCTGGAATTCTGGCAGTGCAATAAGCGTAGCTGAAGTAGCAGAAAAACCAGACTTTATCTCTCAAGGAACGGCAATAGATGTCGCAATGATAGAAATGGAGACAAGGAAAAGAGTCGGCCCAACCAATTTGGACACCTCATCTTCTACAAAGTCCAGTGAAGGAACCAGTGGTGCAACACCTGCACAACAAAATGACGAAACCACCAAGAAGCAACACAACTGAGTACTTAAGGCTGCCTATTAAAGTATCTAAATTAGTTTACTACTATTACTATCACTAAATAAGGGACTGCATGGTGCCAGGATTATAGCTATTACTATCTTTGTTTTCAACAATCTTTGCTTTATGGACTATTACTACTGTTCTCGTTCGACTACTTTATGGGCTATTTTTTTTTTTTTTTGCAATAGTAACTGCTTCTCATTATTTGATGGCTATTTCTTCTCACAATGTACTATTGCTTGTTCAACCAAAAAACCTCCTTCCCCACAAGCACCAAACACCTGCGCGATGTGCGGGCACTCCCCCATAGTATATATATATAAAATTGAGTTGTTGTATGACTCTTGGGTGATTTTCATCTAACATTTGTAGGGGCGTTTTGGTAATGGTAAAAATATAACAGTATTGATTAAGCAAAATGCACAAGTTTCTGTTGCCTAATTTCGCATGGTTTACCTACTGTACCCTTTAGTGGCTAATGGCTTGGCTACTTTGCCATTGATTTAGCAAAGTGGGTAGAAAAGAGAAATTAATTCCCCTCAAGTATGTTTAGCTGAATTGATTATGCAAATTAAATGCATTTAAGATAATATTGGTGCATAAGGCTAAAAATGAATGCTTGAATTGTAACGGTAGAAAGTTTCGTCTTCTTCATCATTAAAACTCAAGAACCATTAATTCAACTCTTGCAACAAATGACACTTATTTGAATTAGTAACTGTAGCACATTGATGAGGCCATTAAAGTGTGAGAGGTAAAGAATCATTTGGAATAAATGTTACAAGAGTAACGCAGGACCTCCCATTTTCTTCAACATTTGCTCATCAATTTGTAACGTAGGTTACAATAATGGCTATTGTTAAGGTACAAAATTGTGGATTAAGAAGGTTTGCACAATACCAAAGTTGGGTTTGTAGAGGTATGCTCAATTTTGCTCTTGCTTTCTGGTCTATGAGTTGCATAGCTTCCATTCTACAAAATCCTGAATAAGCCTTTGTGCTTTCTATTGCAAGCGGGCGAAGTGTGGAGAGATTTTGCTCTTAGATTGCACTTTACTACCGAAGGTACAAGGTAACTCTATATTCCCACTTGATGCATGTCAATAACAAAGTGAATGATTGTTCCACTTTGAAAATTATCTTGTAGTTGATGCAATTTATTGGTTCAATAATTAAGTGACTGAGTTGTTGTGTGTGGATAGAAATTGCCATTTGAATAGATAAATGGCAATATTTATATGCTTTGTTATTTTGTATTGAATTTCGTAGACCTGATAATTGTTTGATACAAATTAGTGTTTGTAATGAGGAAAATTAATTTCCTCTCTAATTATTTGTAGATGCATGTATTGATCGAAATAATGGTTCTTAGTTGTAGTAGTCAAGCAAACAAATGCTATATATAAATTTTCTATGTTTGAGTTTAGGGTTTGTGGGTTGAAATTTAGGATGGATCAAACAAACAATATTGAAAAACTTAATGCTAAAAAGTAATTTGGGAATCAAAAGGCAAGAAAAAGATATGTATTGTTATCAGTAGAAGAAAAAGATAAAGTACGATTGGAACAACAGAAAATAAGCGTAAAGCACTAAAAATTCATGTTCATTTTGTTAAAACTACTAAATAGAACAATGGTGAGTGTTCCTGATTGAACAAACTAATTTTGTTTGAAAGATTAAACTTAGGGGAAAATGATATATATGATAACACCATGAGTTTCCATTTGTATTAGACATTGAAAAGGAAAGTAGGGAACCGTGCTGTTATTGCTCAAGAAAAGAATCTAGCCAAGCACCAGAAAAATGTAATGCTAATTATGACAATAGAAAGCTTAAGGAACATATGAGTGTGTTCCACTTGATATCAAGTTATCAAACACTGTTAAGTTATTTGACCACACCACAGGTATCAATCCCCACGCTTCGCGTGGGACTTCCCTCTAGTGTTTAGAATAAATAGATCATTTTAATCTTGACTTAAATAGTTTTATTCAATGAAGTAAACAAACATATGAAAATCTTTGTTGAGTACTTTTCATGCATTAATGCATGAGTAAAATCTAGTTTCTTAATGTGCAATTTAATACCCATCGATCATTGATTAGAGAATATATTGCTTGGTCTTTTAATTGTCACTACTGGTTCTAGTTAGTAAAATTCATCTTTGTACTGAACTTAGTACTAATTTTTATTTATTTACTTATTATTTTTGACAAAAAAGATTTTATACGCTTTGATGACTTGAAAGTTTTTTATTATAGGAGGAACGCCTTACCTTCCAACTAAGTTGTATTTTAATATCTTGGTCAATGTAGATAGAATTTAGTATTGAAAATTTGATGTTTTCGAGGGATAATTAAAGTTTAGGTGTCTTTTAATTGTTAATTAATTCAATTCTTAACTGTAGCTCTTGGATACATACCTACTTAATATTATCATGTTTGGAGGTTTATACTCACATGATAACTTTTGAAGAAAGAAATGCAATTTGTATTCCCCACTGTTTGTTTTATCGACCGTTGCTCCCTAAACAGATCAAGTACCTCATAAAAATCGAATACCCATCGATCATTGATTAGAGAATATATTGCTTGGTCTTTTAATTGTCACTACTAGTTCTAGTTAGTAAAATTTAAAATCGAATATTTTTGGTGTGTGTAGTTTTCCTTACTCTTAAAAAAAAACAAGAATTATTATCACTTTATCCCCTTAAACTATATCACTACTATTAGTTTACCCCATAACGTTATCTTTTAGTCACTTTACCTCCATAAGTAATTCAACTCATCATGTTAAGCAATTTTGGACAAAAATACCCTTTTATTTTATAGCATTACTACATTGTTATTATCACTTTATTCGTTTAGGTTATAATGATACAATCACTTTAGCTCCTAACATTATTTTATAGGCATTTTACCTCATCGTTAATCTAACTAGTATGGTCAAAAAATTTTAAATATATTTACCCTTTTTTATATATAATTTAAAATAAAAAAGTTGGAATAGTTATTCTTCCTTTTTTCACTTTAAGAGATCGAAAAATATAAAAATAAAAAGGGTTTTCTCAAATTTCTTTTTTTCACATTTATTAATACTAAGAAAAGAAAAGGAGATAGGAAAGAATGAGACAAAAAATTAGATTTTGCAAAAAAAAAAAAATTAAAATAAAGAAAAGTCTAACATTATCTTATTACTTTAAGGTTATCGAGATTAGGATTGGAATTTGGTGGTAAACAAAAAAAGTGAAATAATTTTAAAATAATAAAAGTATTTAATTCTTTCTTATTTGTAACTTTTAAGAAAAGAATTGAGCTCTCTCTCTCTCTCTCTCTCCCTCTCCCCCTCTCCTTCCTCCTCTCCCTCTCCATCTTTCTATTTTTTTTCAATATTATAAGATTGCCAAGAAGAAAAAAAATTAATACTTTAACTTTTTTCCTTAATACTAAAAAGGAGAAGAGTTACTCTAAATTTTTTATTATTTTTATTATGCAAAGAGGAGGGTATTTTCTTCTAAAATTTTTTAACTTGCTAAGTTGGTTTAATGGTAGTATAAATTGCCTAAAAAATAACTCTAAGGGGTAAATTGATAATGAGACTATATTTTATGAGGAAAAAGTGATAATAATTTTAAGGGTTAAACATGTCTTTTCACTTTAATTAACAAACTCTGTTAAGTTTGATCGTTAGTCTTAGGGGTAAAGTGACTAAAAGATAACGAAGGGGGAAAGTGATTGTAGCACCAAACGTTAAGGGGGTAAAATGATAATAATCCAAAAAATAATAATTGTACTTATTGACTAAATATATAACGCACTTGTAATTTTTCATGATTAATACTTCTATATTGTCAAAATTTAAAGTAAACAGACCAGTGCGCCTACCCTATTTCTCAAATAAACAAACTATTAAGACCCCTGCACCATTGTGTTTACTATGAATTTATTCTCAATTTGCTAATTCTTATACTTTTTTTTAATTTACCAAGTCGTTGCTAGCTGTCGAAAAGCATAGCGTGATTGACATTAATATTCCTCATGTTTTTCAGGGACATCAATCTCTGAATGACATATCTGGTTGAAATACAACAATATTGCAGGTGGAAGAAGAAGCTGAACCATTAATGACGTTATTGGAGTCTCTTTTAGTTTTAGCTTAATAATGTTGGAGAAAAGTTCCCTTTACCATTGAATAACATTATAGATTAATTTGGTCTTTAAAAGTCATAGTTAAATTAAAATTTTCAAGTTTAGTCCTTTAAAGTTGTGGATAAGTGAACAGCTTCATCTTGGTTTCTCCAAGTAAAAAAAATATTTCATTGAATAATACACCTTGGTTAAAAAAAAAATGGAGTGTTTTTATTCACACAGTTTGTTAATAACTTTGATAGACATGATCAGCGGGTATTTTTTAGTCATGCAAAGTGGTTGTTTCTGAGGGCAATGTTGTTTAAAGTTATAATATTTATGAAATGTTTTCTAATTGCTAGTTAATTTGGTTCTTAATTAACTGGAGCTTAATAGAAAATTCTGTAGCACTAGTACGGCTTTGAATCTTCTGTCCCCAAATTAGTTTTTATCCCGTCTATCCCTTCTTTGTACAGCTGCCACGTGTCTCTAGCTTTTTGATAATTCAAACTCAAACAAATCGATAATAATTGATTGACAAGTTTACTCAAAACTAATTAAAACAGATAACTCAAATTAAAGTACTTGTTATGGTTTAAGGAAAAAATGATTTGAGATAAAAAAATAAAAAAAATTTTAGTTGATTTCTACGTTTATGACCAACAAGACTTTTTTTGTTAAAATAAAAATAAAAAAATGTTTTGAATTATCTGTTTTAATTGGTTTGAATAAACTTGTCAATCAATTATTATCGATTTGTTTGAGTTTGGGTTATCAAAAATTTAGAGATACGTGGCAACTGTATAAAGAAGGGACAGAGGGGATAAAGACTAATTTGGGAACAGAAGATTCGAAACCCACTAGTACATACAAGTTGTTGTATGCCCCCCGCACAAAGCGCACGGGGAATACTCTGAAAGTTGGTAGATTCAGGGCCATGTTTTTGGGCCTGGGAATGAAATCTAATCATCAATTTGCATCATGGAAAGCTACAAAGTCAAAGAGCTCCCATAAGCCAGAACGGAAAACGTACAGAGAGGGTAAGGCCCATTCCAAAATAAAGGGATAATTTCACAAACCTCCCCTGAGGTTTCTGACACTTGCACTGAGACCCCTCCAAGTTTTAAAAATTTCACCTAGCTCCCCTGGCAGAGTATTGGGGTCCATTGCTGACATGCAGAGCATTGAAATGACCAATTTTTCCTTAGAGTTTGGTTTAGAGTTTGGCAGAAATATTGATTAAGAGAAGCATGCTTTGGGACTGCACATGCTTTCTGTGTTTCCATCTTCTGTTCCCCTTAAAGTCCGCCGGCAGTTTAGTGAGCTTTTCAATACCATGGAGGAAAATTTTAGTGAGCCTCTCCATCCTGAGCCCTTGGCATGAAGGCTGGCAATACATGTCTGCACTTTCAATTATGATAGAATACTTAATGTCGCTGAGAAACTGAGGCTCTCATTTAGTGCTTACGAAAAAATGGGAGAGAATTTTTTTTTTCTAAAAAATATAAGAACTAAAAACCTGATTTATAGCAGCCAAGAAACTCGATTTCAATATCATGAGTATGATGATACTTATATTCTCACAAGGGACTATATTCTGGACAAGTCTCTTTGAAAAGATGAACCACAGTGGATTCTAAATGTGGTGTATATATCGGTGATGTGGGAGTGATGGAGTTTTACAAAATATAAATTTCTGGTTTCATGAATATGGAGAAAAATGGGTGCCAGAATGTATGATGTTATGAGCACCACAATGGCCACTAAAAGGCAAACATCCAGGTTGAAACAATTTTGACAAATGATGCTATAATTATATGGCAAAGTGGATCAGCTTATGGAGCTTCTAGCATCTCATTAAAATAGGCAAGATTACTTTATGCTGTAACAGTGAAATGTTGCCACGCCTCATTGATCTTCTTGTGGATATCTCATGAAAGTTTTATCAATTCTCAACTATCCAAAAAATTTTGTGTACTAGAATTGGAGTTAAAAATTGGATCAGGAAAATTTAAACAAAACTTTAACAGCCAATGCCCATGATTGATATTTGACAAGAAAAGAATTAATTCTTGCAATTTAGAACCAACCATCCAAAAAAAAAAAAAAATTCCCATTGCAGAGAGCAGGCTCTGAGATTTGTACCTGTGGTTTAGCAAACCAAGTCATGGACTTGAAAGTAGACAACCTCCTAAATAGATCATCACGGTCCCATGGTCTGCAAGATGGAGCTTGTACTGAACCACTTGAACCTGATGACACCTGCATTTCCTCAGTTGGATTTAACCTTGATTTTGGACCAAGTATGCCCAATGCAGAGAATACATTCGGCCGTTTCTTGCCTTTCAACCACCGAACTCCATCAGCACTACTGTTTTAACCAATATTGTAAAAAAAAAAAAAAATCATTGGCAACAAGTTTCACTCTCTCTGGTTGTAGCATTCCAATTCTTATTGACAAACACAAGCACACAAAAGAAATGCAAGATCAATTTCCTTGCTCGGAGCTATCTGTTGAATCAAAGCCACAATTGTGGACTTTGACAATTTTTCCACAGCTCACAATTGTGGATTTTGGTGGCAGAAATATTCATCCCACATCGGTAGTTTTAGGAATTGTAGGATTTTGAGAGCTATAAATAGCTCTCAAGCTCTTCAAATTGAATTGTACCAAGAACAACAAAGAATTACCATAAGGATTTTGTAATTCTTTGTATTCTTTCTTCTCTCCTAAATTATAAAAGCAGGTCGCTTGAGTGGTGCTCGGAGATTAGGCAAAATTGGCCGAACTCCGTTATCAATTTTCGGGTGCGTTCTTTCCTTATCTCTTTTATTTATTCCGCATTTATTTATTAGTTTCTTTTCTATTGTAGTATAGTATTCAATATATTTGTCTATATTTGGGTATATTTGTAGTGTTTTATACGGTTCATTTGGGTGTATTTTTCTTATTCGTGTGTACGTATTATTTATGTATACACGGGTATAGTTGTGATAATACACCGTGCACGTAAGTTCTGTCTAGGAGACTGGGTTTTAAGTGGGACCGCTTGTGACCCCTCCAGCCTTTCCTGGGAATTTACTTGGAATGGTAATTCTGTCTAAGGAGATTGTTTCGACGATCTTTCTTGGGAATTACTGAATCGGTTTAATCACTAGTTGTATTTTTGAGTGGGAAATTACCCGATTTCCCCAACAAGTGGTATCAGAGCCGAAGGTTCGTCCTTTGGCTTGTTTGTAATTTGTTATATTGAATACTATCATTTGAGTCTGTAATGGCATCTGACAATTTCCACGTCAAGAATTATATCTGGGGCATCGGCTTCCTCGTCCACATGGTCGAGAATTCCAATGTCAAGTTTGAAGGTGGCGGTGGAGACATTTGACGGTACTGGCCATTTCGGCATGTGGCAAGGCGAAGTCATGGACTCCCTTTTCCAACAGGGTCTTGACATTGCCATTGAAGAAAAGAAACCAGATGACATAGAAGAGAAGGAGTGGAGTACCATAAATCGGTTGGCATGCGGAACTATTCGATCGTGTTTGTCCAAAGAGCAAAAATATACTTTCAAGAACGAGACTTCTGCATGGAAATTGTGGAGGGCATTGGAGGAGAAATTTCTGAAGAAGAGTGGTCAGAATAAACTCCTAATGAAGAAAAGATTGTTCCGATTCGATTACCAACCAGGTACTACTATGAATGAACACATCACTATGTTTAATCAATTAGTAGCAGACCTGTTAAATTTAGATGTAAATTTTGAAGATGAAGATTTGGCTTTGATGTTGTTGTCATCCCTTCCTGATGAATTTGAACATTTGGAAACTACGTTACTTCATGGGAAGGAAAATGTGTCTTTAGATGCTGTATGTTCTGCTTTGTATAGTCGTGAATTGAGAAAGCAGGATAAAATGAAAAAGAAAGTAGCTGCAGCAGATGAAGCGTTAGTGGCAAGAGGTCGTCAACAAAGCCAATCAAAGGGGAGAAGAGGAAGGTCCAAATCGAAAAGCAGAGTTGCCAAAGATGAGTGTGCTTTCTGTCGTGAGAAAGGGCACTGGAAGAAAGACTGTCCAAAGTTTAAAAAAAAGGGAAAGCTCCGCAAGACGTAAATATTGCAGAATGCAAAAGTGATGCGGAATCAGATTTCTCTTTGGCTGTATCACCTTTAACATCCCATCCAGATGAGTGGATTTTGGATTCAGCTTGTACCTACCATATGACTCCCATGCGGGAGTGGTTCTTTGAATTTGAAGAACTTGATGGTGGAGTTGTGTACATGGGAAATGACAATCCATGTAAAACAGTTGGGATAGGTTCAATCAAGCTGCGTAATCATGATGGATCCACCAGAATCCTGAAAGATGTTCGGTACGTGCCGAATTTGAAGAGGAATCTCATCTCCTTGGGACTCTTGGAGTCAAAAGGCTTGGAAGTGAAGATGCGAGATGGAATTCTTAAAGTAACTTCGGGAGCACTTGTGATGTTGAAAGGTGTGAGGAAGAATAATCTGTATTACTACCAAGGTAGTACAGTTGTTGGGACAGCAGCAGCAGCAACATCTTCCAGTAGCAAGAAGGATGCGGAAGCAACAAAGTTGTGGCACATGCGATTGGGACATGCTGGTGAAAAATCCTTGCAAAATCTTGCCAAACAAGGATTATTGAAAGGTACGAAAGTTTGCAAATTAGAATTTTGTGAGCATTGTGTTCTGGGAAAACAAAGAAAAGTGAAATTTGGCACTGGTATCCATAATACCAAGGGTATTTTGGATTATGTGCACTCAGATGTGTGGGGACCTGCCAAGACTCCATCCTTGGTGGCAGGTATTATTTTGTCACTTTTATTGATGATTTTTCCAGAAGAGTTTGGGTGTTTACTATGAAGAGCAAGGATGAGGTGCTAGGGATTTTCCTTAAATGGAAAGCTCAGGTTGAAAACCAGACGGGAAGAAAGATCAAGATCCTCCGAACAGACAACGGTGAAGAATACAAGAGTGATCCCTTCCAGAAGATGTGCCAAGAATGTGGCATAGTTCGGCACTTCACAGTTAGAAAAATACCGCAGCAGAATGGGGTGTCAGAGCGTATGAACAAAACACTAGTGGAGAAAGTATGTTGCATGCTGTCTAATGCTGAGTTAGACAGAAAGTTTTGGGCTGAGGCTGTGACATACGCTCAACATCTCGTTAATTGCTTTCCATCATCTGCAATCGGTGACAAGACTCCATTAGAGGTATGGTCTGGAAAACCTGCAACAGATTATGATTCTTTGCGTATTTTTGATTCTACTGCATATTATCATGTAAATGAATCAAAATTGGATCCACGTGCAAAGATGGCTCTCTTTATGGGCCTTAGTGCTGGAGTTAAGGGATACCGTTTGTGGTGTCTAGAAGCAAAGAAGACCATTATCAGCAGGGATGTTACCTTTGACGAATCTGTCATGTTGAATAAGGTAACACAAGATGGGACCAGTGGTACTCCGCAGCAGGTGGAGTGTACGCCGAAACAGGTGGAGTTTGAGCAGATAATGGTGAATCCAACAAACAGCACCTTCAGTGACTCTCCCATGACAGAAGAAGAGTCAGATGAGGAAGAGGTTTCAACCCAAGAACCTCAACAGCAGCAAGAGTCAATTGCCGTCAATAGGGCAAGACGAGAAATTCATAAACCTGCTCGTTTTGTTGACATGGTGGCTTATGCACTTCCAGTTGTTGATGATGTTCCATCCACATTTTCTGAAGCAGTTCGAAGTACAGAAAATGATAGATGGAAAGATGCTATGGAAGAAGAGATGCAATCTCTTCAGAAGAACAATACGTGGAAGTTGACACAACTACCGAAGGGCAAGAAGGTAATTGGATGCAAATGGATATTTGCAAAGAAAGAAGGATTTCCTGACAAGATTGATGTTCGCTACAAGGCAAGATTGGTGGCTAAAGGCTACGCTCAGAAGGAGGGAGTTGATTATAATGAGGTATTTTCTCCAGTTGTTAAACATTCCTCTATTAGAATTTTGTTGGCCTTGGTAGCACAGTTGAATTTGGAGCTAGCTCAACTTGATGTGAAGACCGCGTTCCTTCACGGTGACTTGAAGGAGGAAATCTATATGGCTCAGCCAGATGGATTCAAAGTTGCTGGTAAAGAAAATTGGGTTTGTAAGCTGAGCAAATCGTTGTACGGATTGAAACAATCACCGAGACAATGGTACAAACGATTTGACCAGTTCATGATGGGCCAGAAGTACACAAGAAGCAAATACGATCACTGTGTGTATTTGCGCAAGTTACGAGATGAGTCCTACATCTACTTACTCTTGTACGTTGATGATATGCTGATAGCATCAAAGAGCCAAGTTGAAATTGATAAATTGAAGGCTCAGTTGAGTAAAGAGTTCGAGATGAAGGATTTGGGAGAAGCCAAGAAGATTCTCGGCATGGAGATAAGCAGGGATAGAACGAGAGGCAAGCTTTGTCTGACACAGAAGCAGTATTTGAAGAAAGTACTACAACGTTTTGGCATGAATGAAAATTCAAAACCTGTAAGTACTCCGCTTGCTCCTCATTTGAAACTTAGTAGCCTATTATCTCCAAAGACGGATGAAGAGCGAGCATACATGGCGAAAGTCCCGTATGCTAATGCAGTTGGTAGCTTGATGTATGCAATGGTATGTACGAGACCCGACATTTCACAGGCAGTTAGTGTGGTAAGCAGGTTTATGCATGATCCAGGCAAGGGTCATTGGCAAGCTGTGAAATGGATTCTACGGTATATCCAAAATACCGTAGATGTTGGATTAGTATTTGAGCAGGATAAATCACTTGGTCAATGTGTAGTTGGATATTGTGATTCTGACTATGCAGGTGATTTGGATAAGCGACGTTCTACGACTGGCTACTTGTTCACATTTGCTAAGGCGCCAGTTAGTTGGAAGTCTACTTTGCAGTCAACGGTGGCTTTGTCTACAACGGAGGCAGAGTATATGGCGATTACAGAAGCTGTGAAGGAGGCAATTTGGCTTCAAGGATTGCTTGAAGACTTGGGAGTTAGTCAAAAACACATTGACGTGTTTTGTGACAGTCAGAGTGCTATTCACTTAGCAAAGAACCAGGTCTTTCATGCAAGAACGAAGCACATTGATGTTCGCTATCACTTTGTGCGGGAAATTCTCGAAGAAGAGGAGATTTTTCTCCAGAAGATTCGGACTACGGAGAATCCTGCAGATATGCTGACCAAGGTGGTTACAAGGTCCAAGTTTGAACATTGTTTAAACTTGGTCAACATCCTGCACATTTGAGTTGGCGCCTGAGGGCGCAAATTTGGAAGCACCACAAGGACCGTTTGTTTTTTTTGAGGGAGAAGATTTGTATTTTTGGGTGGGATTAGATTTATGCCAAGGTGGAGATTTGTTGAATCAAAACCACAATTGTGGACTTTGACAATTTTTCCACAGCTCACAATTGTGGATTTTGGTGGCAGAAATATTCATCCCACATCGATAGATTCATGAATTGGTGAAGGATTTGAGAGCTATAAATAAGCTCTCAATCCTTCCAATTGAATTGTACCAAGAACAACAAAGAATTACCCATAAGGATTTTGTAATTCTTTGTATTCTTTCTTCTCTCCTAAATTATAAAAACAGGTCGCTTGAGTGGTGCTCGGAGAGTAGGCAAAATTGGCCGAACTCCGTTATCAATTTTTCGGGTGCGTTCTTTCCTTATCTCTTGTATTTGTTCCGCATTTATTTATTAGTTTCTTTTCTATTGTAGTATAGTATTCAATATATTTGTATATATTTGTCGGGTATATTTGTAGTGTTTTATACGGTTCATTTGGGTGTATTTTTCTTATTCGTGTGTACGTATTATTTATGTATACACGGGTATAGTTGTGATAATACACCGTGCACGTAAGTTCTGTCTAGGAGACTGGGTTTTAAGTGGGACCGCTTGTGACCCCTCCAGCCTTTCCTAGGAATTTATTTGGAATGGTAATTCTGGAAAAGGAGATTGTTTCGACGATCTTTCCTGGGAATTACGGAATCGGTTTAATCACTAGTTGTATTTTTGAGTGGAAAATTATCCGATTTCCCCAACACTATCCAATTCTTGTAGATATAGGCAGATACACACCAAGGGTGAAGCAAAAAAAAATTTTTTTTGAAATACATGCACGCACACAACAAACACACACAAAACACTCCCTTTAAAGGTACATTTTGGTATTTCAGGTAGAAACTTCTATTTTAACCACTCAAACACAGTATCATACTCTACAAACAAGAAAAAATCAACCAAAGATATACAATATTAATAATTAATATTTCGGCTTTATAGCTTATGCATCAACATTTCAGTTATCAGCCAAAATCATACAATATTAGTAACTAGTATTTCAGCCTTATAGCTTATGCATCAACATTTCAGTTCACAATAACTTCGAAATCCAAACAAGAAAAATTAAAATACAGAGAAAACAACGAAGTGACAACTTCAGCAGCTAAAGTTCACTTTCAACCAAAAGAAAAAAAGAAGAGTACATAAAAGAGCAATGAGAAGCCGTTGATAAAAAATTGTGAAAGAGTTATATAAAGAGAATTAACGAGGAAAGCTGAAGAAGAAGACCTGGTGGTGGTGGAAGCAGAGGAGCCGTTATTATATAGATGATTATTATCGCTATTATTAGGCTTGGATTTGGTGGTGGCGGTGGTCGGAGATTCCGGAAACAGCCTCTCTAATATTGCTTCGATTCTCTTTTGTGCCGCCATCTCTCCTTATTGCTAAATTTTTTGGCCTAAAAAAAAAATGCTCAAAAGAATCTGGACATAATAGAATTTACTTGGATTTTGAAGAGCTAAAAATGGTAGTAAATTGCTCCGGCAGCAGGCGCCCCCAATGTGCTGAGGCCACATCTGACTGGATGGCCAAGAAGTTGGTTTCTGTCATGACTGGATGGCCAATGTGCTGAGAGCTCTAATTGCAGCACAGCAAATTCACTTTGTTATCAGTCCAAATCAGCAGCAAAGAATGATAATAGCTTGAATCAGAGGTAGTTAAGTTGCTTTGCTTTATATGCTATTGCTACTGAATGTGCAAAAATCTGGCCGTTGCAATTTGCAGCTAGCCGTTGCAAAATCTGCCAAATAACTGTTGCATGGCACATCTGGTGCTTACAAATTTTTTATTGCACTTACACCCCCTCAACTTTAGTAATCAGTCCAAATCATTTATTCTTCTTTCAATCTTCTACTAATACAAGGAGCAAAAGGGCAGCCATGGAATAAAAATACCTTCTCACACATGAAAATAATATTGTAATATGATTTGGACTGCTTTGTTACCAAAAACTCAAAAGCAAGGAAGGTCAGTGAAATTTTGAGAACTTTAGGGGGTCTCAGTGCAAGTGTCAGAAACCTCAGGGGAGGTTTTCGAAATTATCCCCAAAATAAATGCAGAGATTGCTCAAATGGTGTTCTAATAGTAGTTTTAGCCTGTTCCCAACAGCCAACACCCAATTTAGCTATTAAAGATAGGGATGGTAACGGGTCGAATGCTCATGGGAGAGTCATGGGGCCGGGGGTGGGGTCGGGTGGGTGTAAGAGCAGGGAGAATTTTTCTCCACCCATTTTAAACGGGGCAGGGGACGGAGGAGGGTAACCCTGTCCCATATCCCTCCATCTCTTGTACTAATATAAAGTTAAAAAAATAAATACTTAAATATAGTTTTCTATATATATATACATATACACATTATAACTACATATCAACAATGTATGCATACATCATAATTTGTATGATAAAATAATTATTTGATTATATTTTTAGTTTACTTGAATTTTTTACATATTGTAAGTTATTTACCAAAAATAAAAATAAATACGATAGTTGTGAGTTTAAATTTGATATACACATTATAGCTACACGTCAATAATATATGTATATCTATTATAATTTGAGAACTAAAAAAATCATAATTTTTTGATAAAATGGTGATTTAGTTTTTTTTAGTTGACTTCAATTTTTTACATATTGTAAATAGTTTAAATAAATATGATGATTATAAGTTTAGATTTTCTATTAAACATAGAGAAATGAATTAGAAAAGATCAAAATGAATTTTAACCTTGATTTCACATTGATTATTTAGCTAAGAATCTAAAAAAGTGATTTACATTGTTGTTATTATATATATATATATATATTGTTAAAATAAAAAATAAAAAATATAATTAAACAACTGCATGGGCACCCATGACGGGTATTTTACATACGTGCAAGCTAAAAAATACCGAATTACACCCGTTCACTGCAAGTATACAGATCAACTAGTAGTTTAGGGTATATATCGGGTCGATCCCACAAGGAAGAGTGAACAATTACCGGTATTACTAAAGCTTCTCTATTATTTAGACTATCAATGAATTATAACAAATTTAACCTACTGAAATTATACAAAATAACAAATGAAAGCTCCTTAGGTTGTGGTATCCCTAACTACTCATGCAAGTGCTATATTTGGATCATTAATTACTACATCTAGGCTAATTATGGTGTAATTTCCTTATGCATTTGAATCCTACTTTCGTAGTGAATCAATTATACTCATAACTAATCCATACCTATTTTCATGGTTATGAAATTAGCTACAAGTTCATTTCTTCAATGAAATTACATGAAATGAATCACTAAAAACCACATAAGTGCACCTCTACTTTCGTGAGTGTACTCCCTATGTTTAGCACTTCTTGAACTAGTGTTAAATCTCAATTTTCATTGCAGAAACAACACCTTAAATAATCACAATCAATGGTACCAGATTAATCATGATTTAAAGAGCCAAAGTGCTAAATAACTTGCTCAAATCATAGCAGTCAAATAACCAAATAATAAACACTAACAATTATAGAAAGTTCAACCAAACCCAAGGCTTAAACTTTAGAAACACATAATGAACACAAAATCCAGAACTTGTATATTAACTAAACTTGGAATCAAATACAAAAGATAAAGAGTTTGGAAGGAATGTAACCCTTGTCACATGAGTTCATCTCCTTGCCTTCTTCATCCTCCATCTTCTTCTTCATCTAGCTAATAAACAACAATGGATAACACTCTACTCTATACTAACCTACTGCTACTACTCAGAAAATGCAAGAGCTACATCTCTGCACTCCAAGCTTCTCCCGTATGTCTCTCCATTTTTCTTACAATGAATTTGGCTATTTTATGATGAAAATGGTCAAGGAATGAAGCTTTACACTTTCTCCTTACAGCTGGTAATGTCTCTCACATGTCTAGCATCCAATGTGAGTTGGTGGGGGTGAAATTGAGTTTTACGCGTACAGAGCAGCCTTTTCTGACCACAATCCGGCCAGGAATCCGGCCACAAATCCGGCCAAATTCCGGCCGGATTGCTACAGTGACCATTTGGTCACTTCTGGTTCAATTTCCAGCTCTGCTCCGATTTTGCATCAACTTCCACTGAACTTTTCTTGATGATAAAAGCTGATTTAGCTCTTTACCAAAACATGAAACTTGTAGCCCTTTTAGTTAGCTTTCCAATGCATCAAGAATCACCTCATTTGGATCTGTGTAGGCTGAGAAATGACCAAAATACCCTTACCTGCTCATTGCCCTATTCCAGTTTCGACCAGTAGAAATTTGCTATTGTAATTCGGCATTTTGACCTGGAAAACCTTCAAACTGGATTTAGATGTCTTCACCAAAGTTGTAGATATATCTCTTATCTTCAAATTGGTTCAAGAATCATCTTAATCCGATCATTGTAGCTCAAGTTATAGCCGAAATACGAAAATGTGTCAAAACTGTCAAAATACACAAAATCCAAGTAAAAAATGATAAAAACCTCATTTAATCACTTAAAAGCATTTTTCACCAATTATAGCCAAAATGATTCATATTCTACCAATAATATAACTAAAGTGACTAAAAATAATATAAAATATCATACAATTATTACGTAAATTAGTCACTTATCAAACTCCCCCACACTTAAACCATTGCTTGTCCTCAAGCAATAAAAATACAAACCAACAATGATCCAAAATTTGAAAATAAACATATGTAGCATTTCAACTTCATTTCCTCAAAACAAAGTAAATAACCATTATGCAATTATTCAATTAAGTTCAAGTACTCATAATATCGAGTAAAGGAGAGCCAATTATACCACCATTATAACAAATTCAAGTCAATTTCTCATCCTTAACCAATTTCATACTCAAGTAACTCATATGGCCAATAATATGCTTTCTAAACCCATGATCATCTTCTTATTTAACTTTAAAGAGGGATTTATTTATATAATATCGCTAAATATTACTTAAGTTGTGAAGGTATCTTTTTACGCGAGGATCGACATTTTTAGATGAAGATCACCGGTTACTCAACACTTCACATACTCAAGTTGCTTTGCATACTCTTAATTCAAGTACCGTTTTACGCGAAAGTCGACATTTTTAGATGAAGACACCCGGTTACTAAGTACAAGAATCATTGGAGTAGAACAAATCTTATTCTATTTTTGTCTTTTTCTTTTGTTTCTTCATTTTTTTTTTCATTCATTTTTTTTTTAAAGTAAAGATAATAACATTCCCTCGAAAGCATAATCATGAGAAGAGTATTGCAATTATTGACCATATTTATCACTTAACTTATAAAATCCAATAAAGAGAAGAAATTTCATCAAATATGCAAAAAAAAATATATAGGCATAATTTTCTCCACTTTAAAAGATATACTTTCCTACAAATGCAAAAATTATAATCACATAATAGTCATTTCCAAGTTAAATGAGAAAAGAAGTGCTTAAACCACATATATTTATCTCAAATGTAGAAGGACTTTGAACTACTAATGGTATGGAACTTGTTACCCCTTGGATAAAATCGAAAAAAATTTAAAAATTGTTGAGGCAAGTTTGCAATTTTGGACAAGATTTTGGAAAAATTTTGAATTTTAACACAAGTCCAATATTTGCAACTAATACGTCAATCACATACAATATATATAATCTCAATTCTCCCCCCACACTTAACATACACATTGTCCTCAATGTGTAAAAAAGAAAATCAAGATAAAGAAAGTAATCCTCCCCTATGATGTGATTGAATATGAAGCTTCAAGGTACGTTGTTCGCTTGTCTCCATTGCTTCATGAGTTCCATTTGGTAACCATTAGTGATATAAACCTAAAAATGGAAAATGAGAAACAAAAGTGATAACAAAGGCTTAAGAAAACAAAATGGGGATCCGTAACTTCAAGCCCTTGTTTTGGTGATGTACCTATAAAAAATACACAATAAGAAACTGAAGGTACAAGAAAATATATAAGGAAAAGAAGAAAAAAGAGAATCAAGGAATGTGCATTTTTTTTTTTTTGCTCCGAAAACGCGACTCATCAAAACGCGCCATCAAGCCGCGTTTTGTGAAGTCGCGTTTCTTCACATATCTTGCAGGATCTAAAACGCGACTGTGTTATAAAACGCGACTTGGAGTCGCGTATTTAAAGTCGCGTTTTCAATTTTTGATCAGGCTGTAAAACGCGACTTGGTAGAAAACGCGACTTCCTGTCGCGTTTTGAAGGCGCGTTTTCTTCAGTATAGGCGCAGAATTGAAAACGCGATTATGGAAAACGCGATTCTAAGGCGCGTTTTCAGCCCAAATGCGTTTTCTTCTGCGAAATTTTTGCAGAAAGCCAACTTTGAAAAATTACCATTGATACCCCAATTTTCCAAAATGCATCATAGATCATTTGTTTGCTAATATACTCAATGCATGCACATGTAAAATGATCAAAACATGCATTTTAACCCCTTGTAACGAATCAAAAACAACAATTACTCAAATCGAGGGGTTGAGTTCCTTGATCAAATTTCGCCTTTTTCACCTCATTTGGTCACTTTTGCTTTCATTTCCAATACCTATAAATGAAAAATCACAAAATAAATCAAACACATACTTTAAACATAAAATCACCCCAAAATAACATAAATAGCCAAAACATTGGGTTGCCTCCCAATAAGCGCTTTTGTTTATAGTCGTTGGCTCGACTATTGAACCTCATTTTTCAAGGAGGCTTGGTTAAAGAATAATCCACCATTTTTGGTCGTGGTGGATCATTAAATGGTGACTTTATAGCCAAAGCCACGTGATCTAATGATGTGAGAAATGAAAGTGACTTACCTATCCCAAGTGTTTCATAGATATTACCTTGAATATGCACCACTTGAGAACTTACCAAAGGACATGTCATAAGAGTATCTTGGGCAGGAATACCTTTAGAACCTATACTTTCGCTGCACTCCTCAAGAGGGGTGAAAAATGAGTCATTAAAACTCAGCTCTTGAGGCTCAAAGTTAGTTCCAAAGATATTATCATGTGAAATGGACATTTGCTCATTGAAACACAATTGAGATTCATCATTTTCATCCAAATGCAATCCATTTTCACATACAACATTTCCACGATTCATGCTAGAATCATTTTGCAAATTATTAGAAGAAATAACTTCACACAATGCACTCAATTGCTCATGTATTCGACCAAAGTGAGAAGCTAATTCATCTATTCTTTCTTCAATCCTATCAAAACGATCGGAAGTTGCATTTGCTAGCTTTTCTAAAGCTAACTCCCAAGATGGCTTAGAATCATTAGCTACTCTTTCTATTGCCAACTCCCAAGATGATTTTGATTCATATTGGACACTTTCAGGTTGGTGATCATAAAAATATGAATTATCACTATAAGTACATTGATTATTCCAACCATAAGCAGGAGAATTGCTCCAATTAGCACTATATTGATCAAAACAAGGATTGTAATGCTCTAATTTATCATAATAATCCACATTTTGTGCTTGCATACATGTATTAGTAGCATGACAACCTCCACACAAGTCACAAATCACATGATAAGAATTAAAAACATTAACATTCCTCCTCTGCTCAATTTCATGCATCATGGTGTCCATTTGAACTTGTAACTTAATTACATCAAATTTTGCCTTTAAGCACCTTAAACCATCTTCAAAAGACATACATTCAGTAAATTCTTGGTTACCTCTGTTGAAGGAGCTTTGCACTTCATAACCATCCATTGCCAATCTTGCACTTCTCAAGCATTGTCCTCCAAATTGACCTACCCTCCTCATTACCTAAAATTGCTTTTAAACAACTTAAGAGCAAAATTAGTAAGAAGACTAGGTGATAAAACACATACACATATAAAATACTAAAATAACAGAAAATAACATTCACAATATAACTAATATTATGTCTAAACTAATAAAGTTGCTCTTCACACCGATATTGCCAAATCTTCCCCGGCAACGGCGCCAAAAACTTGACGGGTATTTTACATACGTGCAAGCTAAAAAATACCGAATTACACCCGTTCACTGCAAGTATACAGATCAACTAGTAGTTTAGGGTATATATCGGGTCGATCCCACAAGGAAGAGTGAACAATTACCGGTATTACTAAAGCTTCTCTATTATTTAGACTATCAATGAATTATAACAAATTTAACCTACTGAAATTATACAAAATAACAAATGAAAGCTCCTTAGGTTGTGGTATCCCTAACTACTCATGCAAGTACTATATTTGGATCATTAATTACTACATCTAGGCTAGTTATGGTGTAATTTCCTTATGCATTTGAATCCTACTTTCGTAGTGAATCAATTATACTTATAACTAATCCATACCTATTCTCATGGTTATGAAATTAGCTACAAGTTCATTTCTTCAGTGAAATTACATGAAATGAATCACTAAAAACCACATAAGTGCACCTCTACTTTCGTGAGTGTACTCCCTATGTTTAGCACTTCTTGAACTAGTGTTAAATCTCAATTTTCATTGCAGAAACAACACCTTAAATAATCACAATCAATGGTACCAGATTAATCATGATTTAAAGAGCCAAAGTGCTAAATAACTTGCTCAAATCATAGCAGTCAAATAACCAAATAATAAACACTAACAATTATAGAAAGTTCAACCAAACCCAAGGCTTAAACTTTAGAAACACATAATGAACACAAAATCCAGAACTTGTATATTAACTAAACTTGGAATCAAATACAAAAGATAAAGAGTTTGGAAGGAATGTAACCCTTGTCACATGAGTTCATCTCCTTGCCTTCTTCATCCTCCATCTTCTTCTTCATCTAGCTAATAAACAACAATGGATAACACTCTACTCTATACTAACCTACTGCTACTACTCAGAAAATGCAAGAGCTACATCTCTGCACTCCAAGCTTCTCCCGTATGTCTCTCCATTTTTCTTACAATGAATTTGGCTATTTTATGATGAAAATGGTCAAGGAATGAAGCTTTACACTTTCTCCTTACAGCTGGTAATGTCTCTCACATGTCTAGCATCCAATGTGAGTTGGTGGGGGTGAAATTGAGTTTTACGCGTACAGAGCAGCCTTTTCTGACCACAATCCGGCCAGGAATCCGGCCACAAATCCGGCCAAATTCCGGCCGGATTGCTACAGTGACCATTTGGTCACTTCTGGTTCAATTTCCAGCTCTGCTCCGATTTTGCATCAACTTCCACTGAACTTTTCTTGATGATAAAAGCTGATTTAGCTCTTTACCAAAACATGAAACTTGTAGCCCTTTTAGTTAGCTTTCCAATGCATCAAGAATCACCTCATTTGGATCTGTGTAGGCTGAGAAATGACCAAAATACCCTTACCTGCTCATTGCCCTATTCCAGTTTCGACCAGTAGAAATTTGCTATTGTAATTCGGCATTTTGACCTGGAAAACCTTCAAACTGGATTTAGATGTCTTCACCAAAGTTGTAGATATATCTCTTATCTTCAAATTGGTTCAAGAATCATCTTAATCCGATCATTGTAGCTCAAGTTATAGCCGAAATACGAAAATGTGTCAAAACTGTCAAAATACACAAAATCCAAGTAAAAAATGATAAAAACCTCATTTAATCACTTAAAAGCATTTTTCACCAATTATAGCCAAAATGATTCATATTCTACCAATAATATAACTAAAGTGACTAAAAATAATATAAAATATCATACAATTATTACGTAAATTAGTCACTTATCAACCCACAGAAGTATAGAGTGGGGTAAGGGTGGAAGTAGAAAAATTGGGGACGGGGGAGATTTTAGAGCACGCAAGAGGATGAGGGAGGGATCCTTGCCTTGTTGTCATACCTAGATAAAGACATTGGACAAGTGATCATGAGATGTGAACTACCTAATTCTAGGATGACAGTAAGTAGGGTACCCTCTAAAATCCCTCTTACCAAACGCTTACCTGCTTAGATTAGTGTCTTATCATACCCTATGGGGTAACACTATATGTTTAATTTCGATTACCATACCCGCTTGCTCACAAGTTCAGATGAACCATTGAATATCCTTTGCCCACTATTTAAACTTATCAACTTATTCATGAAACTACTATACAAGTATCTAAATTGTTTAAAAAACTCTAAAAATTAACTTTTGTTAAACTAAAATTTTAGTGCATCAAGATTAAAACATTCCGTTAGGATAAAACATAAGTTAAAACCATGTTTAAGAATCCTATCTCATACAGTTTAGAAAAGAACATCAGTTCAGAGATTGATAGATTGTGTCAGAATGGTCAAAATACAATAAGAACAAAATGATACAAGAATGTCATGGAAAATAAAGTTGTATATTATTTTTCTTTATTTTCCTAACTCCCCATCATGAAATTTTATATACAAACTATATATATGTATACATAGATACAGACACACACACACATATACACATATATATATATATATATTTTTTTATTTATATTTTTAGTAATATGTCAGGTATCAGATATTGGGATTTTTTGGGATCTCTTACCAAACCCTATTGCACTACCTATTGATAATCTTTGCTCCATAGCAAAATCTTATGATAATCCATTGAATCAAATTATGCATTGAGTCAAGTATAGGTGGGTATCCGTGTTACCTTATCTATTGTTATCCCTACGTGATTCGACTCTCAAGTCCTCCTTTTCTTTCTATATCACTCATCAATTTTTTGTTGGGAAAATGTATACTTTAAATACATGTGTTTAGTAATACCCTGAAAACATTCCAAAAGCACCCTAAAACAAGAAAAAAGATACCAAAAGCAACTTAAAACACATATACAACATTATGCTTCCTTTCTCTACCACCATTCCTCTTTCCCCACCAACAACCCCCTTTCTTGAATTCTGGTATCCCCTTCCTCTTTCCCCACCAATACCCACTCCTCCTCCTTTCTCTCCTTCACCCAACCAACTTGCCACTTAACCAGTTCACCCATCACCCTTTTCTCCCTTACTATCACCACTCCACGACCCTCTTTTTCTCCCCTTCTTTCCTTCCTTCCTACCATCAATCCATCACTCTCTTCTCCTCTTTACCACCATTCCGCAACCCCTCTCTCATCGTTCTATCCTTCCCTACCAACTCGCCCACTCCCTCTTTCTTGCTCACCTGAAACCCCCTTAATGAGAAAAAGGGTCTCAATATAAGAAGCAGGAAGTTTGGTGGCAATGTTGTTAGATTCAGACCGGATTGACCGGTCTGACTGTGAACCAGCATTCTTTCCAAGTTGGTTTGTAATACAAAATCGTTTTAGTAAAAAATCAATCAAAACTATCAAAATCGACTAAACCAGTGACTTGATTTGACTGGTTGACTTGGTTCTCAAACTTTTCTTTCTTGTTTTCTTCAAACATAATTTGAATCACTTAAATTGTAAAACTTTCATTCATTAATAGGAATAAAAAATGCCACCTACTTAGTGTAAACACCGAAATCACTTGCAATCCTAAATAATCTCTAAATCAAGAAGTTTTCATCCCTATCACCTTATCAATTTAGTATGAGTGATTCCAACTTGCGTTAATTTGTTTTAATTTAGTTTTTAAAGTAGTTTTGGAGAATGGATATATTTTAGCCATAAATTTACATTTTTATATATAATTTCTAGGTATATATTTGATTGCAAGTCTAATACTTTTAGAATATTTTGTATGGTTGGCCGATATAACCAAGAACTTAATTTTAATATTTCTAAAACTAATATAAATATAAAACAATTATGACATCATGCTATTGTTAGTGGATTTTTTAGAACGGTTCAACTGATCTGACTAGTTGACCTCTGACCCAGTAACTTAATCGAGTTGCTATCCGATCAGAATTTAACAAATTCGGTTGGTGGAAGCAAGGGAAAGAAGAAAGAGAGATTGAGGAGGCAAGGTTTTAGGGTTGGGGTAGGTTGGTCGAGGAAAGGGGCAAAAAGAGTGGAGAGGCAAAAGGGAATAGGATTATAGGTGGTGGTGGGAAAAAGAGAAAGATAGGTGTGACACAAAGAAAGAGGTGGTTTGCCACTCTCCGATAATTTTTTTAGGCAAATTGAAGATTGTTTTTAAATCACCTCAAAAAAACACATTCCAAAATATCACATCCAACAAGTTATAAGTGTTGTTCTATTCTATGCCATTAGGACACATGATAATAGGTAGGGTTAGGTGTTATAAAAAGGGTTCTTCTATTATGTACTCTTAGGGCACATGATAAGAAATGGATCCGGGTGTTGGTTGTTCGAAAAAGTTTTAAAGAGGTGTATTCGGATGTTAGTTGTCCGGAAAAGTAGTACTCTTAGGGCACATGACAAGAGGTGGATCTGAGCGTTAGTTATCCAGAAAAGTTTAAAAGAGGTGGATCTGAGTGTTAATTGTCCAGAAAAGTTTGAAAGAGGTGGATCCAAGTGTCAGTTGTTAGGAAAAGTTTAAAATTTCTTCACTAAAGCTTCCTAAATTTAGGGAGAGATGATAATATTTAAAATTTAAAGTGGATCCACTTCTTATACTTAGTGTGCTTATCCTGTGCTCTTAGAGCACAATATAGGAAAAATCTTACAAAAATATGGCTACAGTAAAATTTTCTAAATACACCCTCAATATCACATGATTCATATGGACCGAATATTTTAGTCCTCAATGTTTGAGGCATGGAACAAATTAGTTCACGATATTTTTCTTGGAACAAATTTGCCAAAACAAAATCAATTTCGGTCAAATTGCCCCTAATGTTTCAGTTTAAACATGCAACTCATAAGTGTTCAAGTTTTGGGCGAATAATACGTAACCTCAAATAAAAATTTAAGAAAACTTATAAAAAAATATATAAAGTTGACTAAAAATCATAGAATGTATTAAAACTACAAAAAAATACAAAATTTAAACAGTCATAAAAATATAAAACAAGTGTATGGCATTTTTTTTTCCAAATGGAGACAACTAATTTTTTTTCAATCTACCTACATAACAATTATATGCTAAATATATACACGTGTTGCATTGATTCTATTTTTACCCTTTTGATTATAATTGTACAAGTATGGTTTTTCTTTTTTCTTTTTTTTTTTTAACTTTGTCTTCCAACAGCCAACGATATTCTTTTTTGATACTTCTTTTTCCAACGGTTAGTAACATCCCAATCTTGGCATAGACATTGGAAAAGTTCCAACACTGTTTGAACCTAAACGACAATATAATATATGTGCTTAGAATCAATATCTTGTTCAATTAATACAGTTTGCGAGGTTTTCTTAGCAAGCAGGTAACGAATACAGAAACAAAAAAACAGGTTCCAATTGCCACTACACCAGACAAGAGATTAGATAACTCAATTCCAGGACCTTCAGACTCAGAATCTAGCAATACAAAAAATTTTGACCATTTCTCCATTTGTGCGTGTCATCCTTGCGCCGGGGCCACGCTAAATGCTAATCTTCTTTGTATCGTTCCAATTTTATCGGATGTCCCCGAAAGGACGAATCTAGCACAGGGGCGGATTTAAGGTGGGGGCACGGGCCTCCACTGTCCTCTTAAATTCCTATAATACTTATATAATTTTGATATAATTTTAAGTGTGCCCCCAAAGTTTTTTTAAAAGTGTGAAAGAATGGGTCACAAAATTTAGTTTAGTTACTTATATTGAGAAAAATATACTTTGTGAAGTTCAAAATGAGAAAGTTATAAATCGTTATCAAAATATGAAAACTCGTTATAAGCAATTATAAATAGTTTAGTTTGTTTTGGAAATAAAATTATTATTACATTAATAATTTTGAATTTGTCTTTTATGTTTTTCATGGAATATACGTATCATTTGTACTTGTTGGTGAATTTATATATTTTTGTTGATTAAAAAACCAAAAAAAGAGTAGATAAAAAATTTTAGTGTTATTTTTGCCCCCACTAAGATTTTTTTCTGGCTCCGCCACTGATCTAGCAATGCAAATTACCGTAATTATCACCAATTTGATGAAATTCCAATAGCAACTAAAATGGCCAAGATAATGATTTTATTGAATTTATATCATGTATGTAATACACTACTGCTTGTGCCAGATCGAGTTAATTGTCAACACTCAAAAAATTTCCAATTAACTGACGTTGGAAAGCAGCTTCAACTCGAGCAAATACTAAGTGAGACATCACCATTTTGGCACCCATAGATACGAACCCCAGAATATTTTCCTTCTTAACGATGTACACTGGCTCATCTAATTGAGCCCAGGTGAGTGGTAATGACTTTGTATTTAGTCAAATATAATATAATACAAAAAGCTAGAAGAAGTCGAGACATCCTGCAAATATTCAAAAATTAGCTGTGACAAATTTTCAATTTTTTTTTAAAAATAACTCAGAATCTCTTCCCCTTAGACTAAAAATAATAATTTTAGCCCCATTATCTCATTTGCTAAGCCTAATAAGAATACCATAAGGCAGAAAATTAACAAAAATTCAGTAGAGGAGAAAATTAGGTAGGTTTAAGTCATTGTTATTGGTCTAAAAAAGATTAAAATACTCGACTCCCACATACTGCATATTTATTAAATTATCTAAAATATTGGCTAATGCTTATTCATTAAATTCATTTGTTCACCTTTTATTAAAAAATACTATCCATTTTTGACATAACGTTACTTCACAATGAATATATACAAATCTGACAACATAATTACAATTTTAAGTTGAATAATTTTCAAGGATAATGTCAAAAAAACCATTGGAAATATTTATTGAAGTGCACCAAAAACTATTCGTGCATTAATGCACAGGCTAAAATCTGCTTTAGTGATTAGGGCAATTGTTATTGGTTTTAACAAAATTAAAGCTCACCATCTCATGTACCCCTGCCCCCCGCCCTAGATCCATCCTTGAATGCAAAAGATGAAATATCATTAACAACGTTAAAGCATAGCCTAATCCTTTGTGTGAGGGAAAAAAATCTATTTGGTATAGGCTGGTTGAGGAAAATCATATATAAAACCCTAACACTAATAAGTAACAAGAATATAATATGTTAGGTATAACTCTACTCATATGCTTTAATGTGAGTTTTGTACACGAGGAATTGCACCTAACCTTGTTGCTTGGTGACTGATTTCTAGTAAATTTCTTGTTAGTACACAAAGGCACCAATTTGCTCTATATCATGGGCTTTGTCTTTGGCAAACGCCAAAGAAATCACCTTAATTTGCACCCTATCTAATTGGTTAGACATTGTTCACCCACCACATATACTACAAGACTTGGTTTTGAAGAACCATAGATACACTTAATTTCCTAATAACGTTAAGCAATCACCTAATTCAATTCATTAACATATGATGCAAATGAAAATGCTTGATACAAAGCTTGTTTACTGGAGATTCTTCAACTAATTGAGACAAACAAATAACTTGAGCTATTGTACAAATCTGACAAGTCAACTCAAATTTTTTCTTCTTTTTCTTTTTGTGGTTTAGATAAGGCTATCATTTCACTACAATCAATTCTTGCCAACCCAAAGGCTGTCATGGGGAAAAGGTATGTACTCGTGATAAGAGTTAATTAACTTTCTAGCTAGTGTTATTGTAGTCTGCATGTGTTTTCTTTTTCCATGCAAACATGAACGAGCATTCTGCGGATGGACGAAATCAGATGAACCCTCAATAGCTCGTACTGTATTCCTGTTGACAATTGTCCAGTGAATTGGAAAAGTGTATGTACATAAGACTGATTATTAGGCTCTTTGTTTTCTGGTTTAGATTTTTGTTCAAGGAGTTTGGAGATTGACCAAATTAACAAGGTAAATTTCGACCCCAGAGAAATTGTTAATGCGTTTGTGTATTTACAATTTGGGTCTTTTTATTAGAAAATGCTATGGTTCCTTTAAGTCATGATAAAGACTCGAATTTTAAATGGTAAAAAATTTTGGCGCCCACTAAACTATTTATCAGGTCAAGTTTTGATCATCAAACAATTTTACGTTACAAGTTGACCACCAAACTAACTAATCAATACACCCATAACCATTGTATCAATTAATACTCTTAATCTATGAAATAAGCAGAACACGTGGCATAGTTTTGTTTTTAATCGTGTAAGTGGTGGATAAAACTATTCTTGCACTTTGCCACGTGTTCTGCTTATTTCATAGATTAAGAGCATTAATCAATGCAATGGTCACAGGTTTATTGATTAGTTAGTTAAGTGGCCAAGTTGTGATGAAAAATTATTTGATGGTCAAAACTTGATCCGACTAATAGTTTAGTGGCCGTCGAGATTTTTTGCCCAATTTTAAATGATTGAAAATATCATAATCTAAGGGTCCAAAAGAGTACTTACTTTACTATTCATTATTAAATTTAATTGAGAGTATGATATGCAAAAAGGACTATAAAATCTCCCCTTATTATTTAGGGGAGATTGTCAATTTTAAATATTCTCTGATATTTTAACTTCAGTATTCAAGCACAGGATGTGATTAAATCAAAAAAATCATGTAAATTTTTTTAAAAATATGTATAAATAGAGTACTCTCACGAGCCACAATCATTGCTCAGAAAGTTAACAATTAGTGATTTTGTGGAAGGCTGATTAGAAAGAGATCTAATTTAGAAGAACTTTCACCATCATATATTATATTTGTGTAGTTGTGTTGTGTTGTCAATCTGGTGATATATAGGCCACGGCACAAGAGCCACTGAATGCAACGAAAGCGTCTTCAACTATTGGACGAGTTATGACTCTTATGAGACAGAAAAAAGAAAGGCGCCCCTTGATCCAATGAAAATCGGGTTGTGGTCCATGTGGGCCTCCGGGCCTCTCCACCTCTAGATGTGAGCCCGATCAGCTCGGTCGTTTGTCTGCTTGGGTCTGTCAATGTTAGGTTTGATTTAATACTAACTTGGTAGTTGTTATCATGACCTGGTTGATTCCTTCAATTAACGTGTTTCCACGATAATCGTAAGAAAAATTTTTAGGTATATGGAATGCTTATGATAATGCACCTATCATTGTCAATTTTTAATTCCTCTCTCTCTTTTGAGCCTCCTTTTAATTTTCTTTTTTAGTGTTTAACTCAACACATTAAAGATGGTGAACTGCCTTAATCAAAATCCTAATCATGAGGGGTTCAAAATTGATATGTTATCAACTTAACAGGATGATTTTTTATATATATATAAAACAGAAATCAATATTATTAATAAACTAGTTGGAAATGATCCAATGCAATCTGTTTGACAAAAAAAAGTGGCACTAATTGTAGAAAATACATAGAACATATCACAAACGAGTTGCTCCATAAATAATATCTATGCATGTCCGTTCCCTCAGATCTGCTGTTCAACTTATTCGAGTTCAAAACTAATGTTGCGATCCGATGAGAAGACCCGAGAAATTTCATATATAAAATATAAATTTGAAATAGCTCTTACATCTGAGAAAAAGAAAACAAAAAATAAATAAAATTCCCACTAGATCTGAGAAAAAGAAAACAAAACGCTAAATAAAACTCTTACTAATAATAACCACTAGAATAGAGAAAACTCTCACTAGAATATTTTAGAAGAAACTTTATTAAACATAAAATAAAAATAAAGAAATAGAAAGAAAGATCTTGACTTAAGGCCAAAATCTTCCTCCTGTTGAGGAAGAGCAGTGAAGAGAAAGTTGAGCATCGGGAGAAGGCAGATAAAACGGGTGAGTAGATAGAGAACCGGGGATGATGGGAAAAGAAAAGGAAATTTCTTGAAGTATAAATTAGGGTAGAAAAAGTTTTCGAAAAATTAAAGTTGGGGTGCTGTAAAGTAAACTGATCCGGATGTAAAAGAATATTTTGACTAATGCAATTGAAGACTAGTGCATGGGCATATTTGCGGGTCATGCAGCATTTCGTAATATAATTGAGGTTGACATGTTTTGGATTCTTTTCATTGAAAAACATTGTGATATAGGGTTGTATTTTTCTTGTCTTATAATTGCCTCATCACCATGAAATACACCTTCTCAAATGAAAAATGTCCAGGGTCGATTTTATGTTATCCTTAAATTCATGTTTCAATTACCATTTTATCTCATATATATCAAATCGATATAATACATTTTTTTTAATAAAAATTTCAGAAAATAGCAATCCAAACAAGCTCACCTTATGAGGTAAGGTGTAAATAAAATGAAACAGTGCAACTGACTCCTAATTACAAGGGTTCAAACTATTATTGCTGTGTTAAGATCATTGTTTAATAACAATAATAACAATTAGTGCTAGGATATGCAATGTGTGAGAAATTTAAAATGTCTCAATATTTTTTGCGAATTAGTTTTACATAAATTTTCATTACTAAATCAAATTTGGGATTTTGAACAGATGTTATGGTACTAAAATTTTGGATACAACTGTTATATAACGTGTTATGGTGCCCAAGTCGTGGACAAGTTATTGTTTATGTTGAAAAGTAGAAATCTTTGCTGAAATCGCAATAAGATTATTAGAAATTGGAATTGGTTGTGGCTGTTAGGAGTTCGAGGATGGTAGGGATATTTCTAGTTGCAATAACTAGGTAACTGGGTGGTAATGTACGATGACAGAAGATTATACACCCCCTCCCCCCCTCCACAACAGGCTTCGTACTAGAACCAGGTTTGTTCTTTTTGTTTTCTTGTCCATTTCCAGTGCTGGTGGTAGGAGGCCTAAGAGATCTTTACGTTGGGATTTAAATCTGAGTTTGGCACCTATTGATTTTAATTATGAACCACCAGAGAAGTTTTCTTATTTTATTTGCCGATGCAAATGAGATGAGTAATCAATTGAGCAAATAAAGTTCTCTGTTTCATTATTTTATGTCCTTGTTGGCTCCTGTTTGATCCTTGTTCCTTTTGGAGTCTGTAATCTTTTGCATCCTCACGCTGGAAGTAGAACTAATATGTTTAATCTACAACTCTATCTTTCAATGGTTTGATGCAACATGGCTTCCTCCTCTCTGTTCCTAGGTTTCTGGATATAATATAAAGGCGTACATAATTGGAAATTGGCAAATATTAGCTGTTTTGACATCAATTTATCTGTTTATCATTTCATCCGTGTTTTATATTCGCCATCACCATGATATGCAGAAGCTAGGGCACAAGGGATGGCTGCAACACAGAAATTGGGTGGTGAATACAGCCCACAGTTGCATCCTCAATGTACTCATCTGGTTGTTCAAATATCCTTTTGCATATGTCCATTTTCCTTTTCAGTCTAACTTATGTGATTCCACTAATAGAAGTACGTTTTTCTTGTCATTTCGACTCAAATGGTGATTTCAAAGTTTAATCGCTTCAAAGTTTCAAAGTTTTAAGAGCGAGCATGAGCATGAATACTATCTAAATAAGTTTCAGTTACTTGATTTTCTTTAAGTGAAACTCTTAAGTTTTGAGCCCTAGTTGATTTCCAAATTTTAAATGATATTTTATCGCAGATTTGAACTCCACACAAGAAGTAATACCTGAACGTGAATCGAAGAAGCACTAAATCTTTGGTGAGTGCTTCCAAATACCTGATTGAACTGCATACTTGTTTTCAATACTTGACTAATGTGATTTAATGTTATGTAATTTGTTTGATCGGGCAAGAGTATACTTTATCGCACTTGCCCTAATGTGATATATACTTGTTTATTATTGCAATTGACTTGATATACTTGTACTTGACTTGTAAGTACTGAGCGGCAGCATGTACCACACTCAATACGAGATAGAGGTACCTCTCATTTCCCGTCTTCCCTGTACTTTTATCTGATTCCGTCGATTGGAGATGTTATCTCATCGATTTCTTAGGGACCCAAACCCCATTGGGTTAGTTAATCAGTCGAGCCGGCAAGGGTTTGTAAAGATTAGATTAATGAACCATGGATATCTAGTGTTGTCGATTGGAGTGTTATCTCTCGACTAATCGGTATACTCGAGTATTACCACTAGTGTTGATGTGTGTACGAGTCAAAGCCCACGCAATGACTTACATGTTTCGAGTCCCATTGGGCCCAGTCACGCATGCATGGGCCAAGCTATTCAAAGAATCATTCCAAGTTCTGGTTAGAGTTGTCCAAGACCAACATGGAGTTCACAAAGATATTGAGGGCTTGGAGAGAGACAATCGAGCCATTTACACCATGATCCAAGCCCACGAAGAGTCAAGCGGGCCACCAAGAGAATAAGGCCTTAGGCCCCATCAATTAGTTAGCAATTAGTTAATGATTAAGTAAGAGCATGGGCCGGCCCATCTTGTTCCAAGAGCATGGGCCGACTTTTTCCTTTTCCTAGCCCCTTTAGGGTTTTAGTCACTTTAGCCTATAAATAGGCTTGCTTTGTAAGGTTTAAGGGTCAGAACTTTTATCAATAAAATTGTCTTATTTTCGTTTCTTCTTCTAAGAAGAGAATTCGAGCCTTTTACTTGCTTTGCCAAGGGTTTTGAGCAATCTTGCGTCTCGTCCTAGATTGTTCTACCAACCTATCCCGTGGAGTAGTCACCTTCATTGGAGTCGTCGTCCTACCGTCTTGAATCAAATCATGTCGTCCGTTTGATTCTAGATCCCGCAATTCCAAGCGTTGGACATCCTCGCTAGATCCTTGGGCAAACGTGCTACGTGTCTCGAAACAAGTTGATCGAGGAACGTATCAGTTGGTATCAGAGCTTTGGTACAGGTATCTTTCGTTATATCCATATTTTTCGTAGTTGTGTCGTAGAATTCTTAATACTTTCCGCTGCCTTGTTCAAATAAAAAAAAATACTGTTCATCGTACTGTTTACCGACACTGTTCACCGTACTATTCACCGACACTGTTCATAGTTACTGTTCATCCGAATACAAATCTGTCCAGCCTTGTTGTTTGTGTTATCCAACTTGTTTACTTGGTTTTCAAATCTGGATTTTGGCAAAACTTGTTGGAATTTTGTGAATCTTGAAGAGAACTTACAATAATCTTGAGCTTCTTGAATTCTTGACCACAATCTTGAAATTTCTGAAGTTCCTGACAACTTCCTTGAAAGTTCTTGAAAGATCTTGGAGTTTTTGGTAGTTATTATTTGTGGACTTCCTTGTTTTGTGTCGTGGTTGATAGTTGTAGTCAAGAAAAAAAAAACAGAAAACAAAAACGAAAAGAAAAAGAAAGAAAAGAGGAATCGGTTGGCAAGAAAAAAAAAAGGAAAGGAAAGAAAGTGGCAATCGAATTGTTTTGAATAGGGAACCAAATCTGATTTGTGTAATCTTTCTTGGAGTAGAATTTGGAAGTTACCAAAAGTTGTTTCAAGAAGATTACCAAAGGTTGTTTCAAGAAGGTTACCAAAAGTTGTTTCAAGAAGATTACCAAAAGTTGTTTCAAGAAGGTTACCAAAAGTTGTTCAAGAGGAAAAAGATTTTCAAAAGGTTTCCAAAAACTAACTTGTTTCCAAAATCAATTAGGAAACTAAGTAAAACACTTGGATAACTCTTTGTACTCACTTGGACACTCTCTCTCCTACCTTTTTAGGAAACTTTCCCAAACTCTCTCATCCATTTTTTTTTGGAAACTTTCCTAAATTCTCTCATCCATTTTTTGGAAACTTTCCTAAATTCTCTCATCCATTTTTTGGAAATCTCATTTTTTTTGGAAATTTTCCTAAAACTCTCTCATCCATTTTTAGGAAATTTTCCTAAATTCTCTCATCCATTTTTTAGGAAACTCTCCTAAAATTCTCTCATCCATTTTTAGGACCTTTCCTATATTCTCTCATCCACTTTAGAAAACTCTCCTATATTCTCTCATCCACTTTAGGAAACTCTCCTATATTCTCTTCCTAGATTTTAGGAAACTTTCCTACATTTTCTCCTACATTTGCTCCTATATTTTCTCCTAGATTTTAGGAACACTTTCCTACATTACATTCTTGTGGTTACACTTGTGGAAAGGTTGGTAACGGTTGTTGGACTTGAGCAGCATTTCTCAACTACCTAATCCAACAGGTAAAGGTATTTGGTAAGTCCATTAGAACGCTTCGAGAGATACACGAGGGATGAGCACATACACGTGAGCTTGTGTGACGTGAGGAATCTCCTTTTCTTTGCTTACCATTTTGGCAGGTCACGCACTCATGCCTAGAGAAGTTGCGTCTTACCCATACAACCAAGAATTCTTGGAGAATAAGCCTCTCAAGAGGAGGGGTCTCAAGATGCCTACTCACAAGTACTCTAGTTCCATGCAATCCAGTTCACAACATGGGTATCATTCACTCCGGGAGGAGATGCAACGCCACCGTGCTTTGTGTGTATATGAAAGGTATAAACAAGATTGTGATGAGTATGAGAAGGAGCAAAGAAGTCTGCGTAGAGCATCTAAATCGAGGTCAACTTCAAGCAAACGAGGTGCATCTAAGAAGTGTCTTGACAATCAAGACGAGGAGTTTGAGAATTCTCGAATTGAGTCAAAGCTTCGTGAATCAAAGGAAAAATTCCGAAGTCGGACTAAAGCATTGATTGATGACATGATGGAAAGACTTAGCCAAGTGCTGGATTCACACTTGGAGCAACTTAACCATGTGCCACGCACTCATGCCTAGAGAAGTTGCGTCTTACCTATACAACCAAGAATTCTTGGAGAATAAGCCTCTCAAGAGAAGGGGTCTCAAGATGCCTACTCACAAGTACTCTAGTTCCATGCAATCCAGTTCACAACATGGGTATCATTCACTCCGGGAGGAGATGCAACGCCACCGTGCTTTGTGTGTATATAAAAGGTATAAATAAGATTGTGATGAGTATGAGAATGAGCAAAGAAGTCTGCGTAGAGCATCTAAATCGAGGTCAACTTCAAGCAAACGAGGTGCATCTAAGAAGTGTCTTGACAATCAAGACGAGGAGTTTGAGAATTCTCGAATTGAGTCAAAACTTCGTGAATCAAAGGAAAAATTCCGAAGTCGGACTAAAGCATTGATTGATGACATGATGGAAAGACTTAGCCAAGTACTGGATTCACACTTGGAGCAACTTAACCATGTGCCAACCGGTGGTAATAAAGGAAAAATTCAGTCTAGTCCCTCGTTGATTGAAGAACCATGTACGAATGAGTTGCTGCCGAGTCGTGAACAAGAGCTCCCCAATGAAAAACAAAACTCAAGTGCAATGAAGGATCAATGGTCCGAGAAGAAGGGAGTGGGGATAACCAAGAACAATTTGGCCTTAGTGAAGAGTCAAGAAAAGGAGTTGACCATGTCTGCAAACATTGAACATGTGAACACTTTGTTTGCTAACCGGATAACATGTGTTTTGTTTAGTATATCCTCGTTTGTGCAGGTTAAACAAAGTCAAGTAGAGTTGGTCATGGCATGTTCCATCCCGAAGTCACTTGGACACTTTGTGAGTTTCCATGGAGTTTGTCTTCTAGGAACTAAATCTCTTTGGTATCAATTCATGGAACAACGTCCAATCAAATCTGTCCGCACCATTGGAGGATTCATTCGAGCTCATCTTAAAAGGAAAATTCCAGATTCTACTTCTTGTTCTTTACCTATGGTTCATTCATCACCTTTGCCTTATTTTGAGCATGTTACTAGCACTAACTCTTGTTGCTCTTACGTAGATCTTGATGAGGAAGGACTAGCACTGGACTCTCAAGTTAAATCAATGGGTGGAAGAAATATTGAAGTGTCAAAGGGAGTTCTCACATTTAAATCTTGCTCTAAACCTTCTTACTATTTAGTTAATAACGCTCCCTTATTTCTTTATCCAATTTCTGAATTGTTTCAAGTTGAAGGTTATTTTGTGTTTGTAGGTTGTAAAGCTGGCCAAAATTTCCCAACTATGACTAAAGAGTTGCAACCTGATTTCGTGCTTGTTCCAGATGCATGTGGCGCGAACGCATGTGATTTATATGGAGTGCGTCTCACTTCATTGTTGCCGCTTATGCTGGGTGATGCACACAAGTGTGTCAATCACAATCCGAATGCTACCCTTACCTCCCTGGGTCATGTTTATATGGGTGTACAACACGGGTGGTTCAGTGTCCTACCTCCAGCTTGGAAAGTTGAGCCGATTCAACAATGCCTAGGGCCGAACTGTACCATCTTGCACAACCAGATTCGGGGCTTCCCTAGTCCCAACGAACATCGTTATAAAGTGCACGTGAATGCCCATACTCGAAGACAAATTAGAGAGCTTTGTGTTGCAACCTGGAACGTTCACAAGCCTTACACACGTTCCTTCTTACCTTGGCGAATGTCCTTGTTCGAGAGGCCCTTGAAGCTGACTAAGAGACATGTGCACCGAATTATTTTAATCATAACATATGCAAGTGTTATTCAATCTAAGAGGGCCAATATGTGGAGATTTGAGGTGTCATACTGGCAACTCTTGTTAGTCTCATTCATTCCCATCCAGATTTGAGGACAAATCCTTCTCAAGAGGAGGGGACTGATGTGTGTACGGGTCAAAGCCCACGCAATGACTTACATGTTTCGAGTCCCATTGGGCCCAGTCACGCATGCATGGGCCAAGCTATTCAAAGAATCATTCCAAGTTCTGGTTAGAGTTGTCCAAGACCAACATGGAGTTCACAAAGATATTGAGGGCTTGGAGAGAGACAATCGAGCCATTTACACCATGATCCAAGCCCACGAAGAGTCAAGCGGGCCACCAAGAGAATAAGGCCTTAGGCCCCATCAATTAGTTAGCAATTAGTTAATGATTAAGTAAGAGCATGGGCCGGCCCATCTTGTTCCAAGAGCATGGGCCGACTTTTTCCTTTTCCTAGCCCCTTTAGGGTTTTAGTCACTTTAGCCTATAAATAGGCTTGCTTTGTAAGGTTTAAGGGTAGACGTTTTATCAATAAAGTTTTGCATATTTTTCGATTCTTCTTGAGAGAGAGATTCGACCCTTTACTTGCTCTGGCAAGGGTTTTGAGCAATCTTGCGTCTCGTCCTAGATTGTTCTACCGACCTATCCCGTGGAGTATCCACCTTCATTGGAGTCGTCGTCCTACCGTCTTGAATCAAATCGTGTCGTCCGTTTGGTTCTAGATTCCACAATTCCAAGCGTTGGACATCCTCGCTAGATTCTTGGGCATACGTGCTACGTGTCTCAAAACGAGTTGATCGAGGAACGTATCAAGTGTTTAGTTGGTGTTCAAGCCCGGTAAGGGGGTTGAATGGTGGACGGATTGGAGTTAAGCGAAGTACTACTGGATTGGTTACTTTACTTGAAAGTTGACGGAGTGTCAACTAATATTTGATCAAGCTCTGGTGAAGCAATGGGAACTTGGTTCCTGAGAGCCATCCGTATCCTTATACTTTGAAATGATTATTGCTTATTGGATTATTGTTTCTTTTGAAAAACAAAAGCACTTTATACTCGTTCATTTTGAGATTTGCTATTTAAAGTGTTATTGTTCACTTTTATGAACTTGTTATACTCGCTATTTTTCTACGTTGATACTTGTACTTAAAATAATGGTCAACTTGCTATTTGAAATCTCACGGGGCTTTTAGCTCATTCCACGCCATTTGTTTTCCTTACAGGGGTACGAGCGAGGCGTGAGACTTGTACAAACTAATATGGTCTAGTTTTTTTGAAATTTACAATTGTTCTCACGCTAGCACTCGACTAGGGGTTGATTGCACTTGGACTATAAACATTTTAATGTATTTGGGCATGTATGAAACTTGTAGTTGGATTTGAGTATCAATGTATATGCTAAGTTTGAAATCGTTGTTTTATTTCCTTTCTATGGTTGTAAGTTCTTTCTCGAGTTAAGCGTGATTGAGTCCTGGCGAGAACTGGACAGGCGGTTCACTAAACCCTAGGGTACGCCCTAGGGGGAGGTGGGGCCGTCACAGGTGGCATCAGAGCTATTTCGCGTGGTCTCTGCGCGGGGTGAGCTTGGGCCAAGTGGTGATATGGTCCCATTATATGAATAAGTATAAAGGACTTAGTGCTCTTTATGAGCGTAAGTTATGAATCATGAAAGTTATAGGCGTAAAACCTTTATTACGATACTTGAGAAATCTAGATATGTATATCAGGTAGGAATCTTAACTTGGATGAATTGCACTTGGGAGCATACGGCTTGAGATATGAATTCTTCTAGTTTCGGATTCTTGTACCCGAGTACCAAAAGTAGAAAGCACTCGAATAAGGGTCTATATCTCGATTGAACTAGAGATAAATTTGGATGGTAAACGTCAAGATGTGAAAGATTCTAGTATTGGACTTGAGATTGAACTGATCAAGGAGAGTAGATCAATAAGTGTCATCATGGATTGGTTTCGTGCATGTCTCGCTAGAGTTTCTATGGCTCTAAGTAAGTTGTGGTTGTACTATGAGTAAGAGAAAGTCACTTGAGAGTTGGAGGAAAATTCTATAGCATCAAGTTTTGTGCGAGCAAATGTTAGAATTTCGAGGACGAAATTCTTTTAAGGGGGAGAGAGTGTGACCCCAAAATTTTACTTTTCTTTATAACCCTTATGTAAACTCACTTACCTTTGATTCTTGGTTGCTTTAATAGTTGAATCTGAGTCAAGGGAGTGAATTTTGTTAAGAAAAGTTTCATAATCTCAAGTTATTAGAAAATCTAGAAATTTTCGCAGGAGGCTCTGCGCAGCTTTGGGAAATTGGCTATAACTTTGTATAGGAAAGTCAGAATTGAGTTCCGTTTGTTGCCTTTGAAACTAGACTCAGAGGACTTCCTACGGTGTAAAATTCAGAGTTTGATTCAATGTCTATAAATTCTAGGAAATTGGCAAAATTGAATGAAAATTTTGCCTTGTACAAGTAAACATAGGAATGTTGTAGTAGATTATGGCTCAATTTGGACCAACTTATGAACTAAATCTCTTTGAGATGTCTTCTAAACATTCTTAGTATTTGAAGTTTAGTTTTTAAAAACCAAATTGTATAAATTTTTTATATTTATAACTCAATTTATAATTTTTCTAAAGGAATGGCATAAGTTAGGGTTTTTTATGCATACTAGGGTTTTTGGTGTGTTTTGGTGCATTTTGGTAGTGTGATCACTTGGTGAAGTGTGTGTACTAAATTTGGTGGATAAGAATGAGTATTAGGTAGGAAAAGTGTGTGATTAGAAGTGTTAATAATAAGTGAGTGAACCATAAGTAAAAACACAAGTACGCGCGAGTTAGAGAAACACGGTTTGAACCGACGTGCACCGTTTGCTACCGAATGAGTGCACCACTTGAACACTACTTTATTACCTTAATCTCCTTGCTATTAATTGATTAAAATCAGCCCCAAAATATCCTCAAGGCAGACGAAATATTGGACCAAGAAAAAGAGAGAAAAGAAAGCAAAAATGAGAATTATTCTTGTGCTGACACTTGTCGGATGCATAGGAAATTTTGACCAAGCATTTGTCTTTCCTTTTTATCTTCTTCTTGGCTCCATTTTCTTCCATTTTTCTTGAGCTTGGCCAAAATTTTAGGGGAGGAAAAACCAAGAGAGAAACCTTCAACTCCAACTTCAACTTGTGCTTGAATCTTGAGTTCCAATCAAAGTTTGTGCAAACTACTCCATAAAACTTGCTCACTAAGGAGATTTAAAGGCTTTGGTGGAGTGATTTTGGAGAGGAAAGCTCTAACCTACTATCTTTCTTGAGGTTACAAGGTACTTTGGTAAGAAACTTCCCTCCACTTCATATATGTGTAAACCAGTAGCTTAAAGTTGTAGTTTTGGTAACTTTGTGAGGAAATTTCATGGGTTGAAGTAGTATTATGGTAAATTTCAGTTTTATGATGAATTCTCTGCTCTTATATGATACTTAGTGATTGGTCATGGTTTGATAGTTTAGCCATGTGTAATATTGAGGAATTATATGCTAGTTTGACTTACCTAAAGAAATTTCTAGCTTTAGCTTCAAATTCCCAGCATTGATAGTGATGAATCTGCCCTGTTACTGACCTACATATTCGTCTATGTTAGAGGCCGAATTGGGCTTAAATTAAAACGTAAAAATTGTATAAAATGATGTTATATAGTTGCCTGTAAAATTTCACCTCAATCTGAGCACTGTACCATGTGAAATGACAAAACTACCCTTGACTGCCAAATGTATAGTTTTTCAGACAGTTTTGAGATTACACAATTCTGTCTTCGTTTTTCACCTTGATCCGTATCAAATCAGTATTTGGTCAAAACACAAAAGTTTTAGCCCTATGTTTTAGCTTTCCAACGCATCTGAAAACGCCTCAATTGGAATTATGTAGATTGAGTTATTGTTGTTTGAATCTAGTGCTGACAACTAGACTGACCATGAACTTCTGGTTCTGTAATATGCAAATTCAACCTAGATAACCTATGAACTGGGTTGAGTTGTCTCATAAAAGTTGTAACCCTTTGTCTTAGCTTCGAAATGGTATAAAGTGTACCCCAATCTGATAAACGTAGCTCCAGTCGTGACCAAAATGCTATAAGATGTCAAATTTACTGTTTAGCTTTTGTCTTCAAAACTAATTTCCAATTATCTTATTCGACTTGTGTTGTAATTGAATGATGTGGGAGCCTATTGAAGGGCTATGTTGGTAACATTACTTCTGTGTGATTGTGGGGCTGAATTGAGAAAAATAATGAAGTCATAAATGGTTGAAAAACAGATAAACCCAAAGGGCGTACTGCCCAAATTTTCACTTAAAGGTTAGGCAGATATACTCGCGACTTGAGTAAGGATTTGAGGACGAATCTAACTCGAATTGTCTAAGTTGTTCGAGTCCTCTTTTGTAGAGGTATATAAGTTAGAATTCGACCGAAACTTGTACCCTTGGAAAATGAAAGTAACGACTAATAGAAGTATGTTTTTCTTGTCCCTTCGACTCAAATGGTGATTTCAAAGTTTAATCGCTTCAAAGTTTCAAAGTTTTAAGAGCGAGCATGAGCATGAATACTATCTAAATGAGTTTCAGTTACTTGATTTTCGTTGAGCGAAACTCTTAAGTTTCGAGCCCTAGTTGATTTCCAACTTTTAAATGATATTTTATCGCAGATTTGAACTCCACACAAGGAGTAATACCTGAACGTGAATCGAAGAAGTACTAAATCTTTGGTGAGTGCTTCCAAATACCTGATTGAACTGGACACTTGTTTTCAATACTTGACTAATGTAAGTCAATGATATGTAATTTGTTTGATCGGGCAAGAGTGTACTTTATCGCACTTGCCATAATATGATATATATTTGTTTATTGTTGCAATTGACTTGATATACTTGTACTTGACTTGTAAGTGCTGAGCGGCAGCATGTACCACACTCAATACGAGTGGCAGGTACCTCTCATTCCCGTCTCCGTACTTTTATCTTGATTCCGTCGATTGGAAATGTTATCTCATCGACTTCTTGGGGACCCAAACCCCATTGGTTAGTTAATCGAGTCGAGCCGGCAAGGGTTTGGTCGATTAGATAACGAACCATGGGTATCTAGTGTTGTCGAGTGGAGTGTTATCTCCTCGACTAATCGGTACACTCGAGTATTACCACCAGTGTTTAGTTGGTGTTCGGGCCCGGTAAGGGGGTTGAATGGTGGACGGATTGGAGTTAAGCGAAGTATTACTGGATTGGTTACTTTACTTGAAAGTTGACGGAGTGTCAACTAATATTTGATCAAACTCTGGTGAAGCAATGGGAACTTGGCTCCTGAGAGTCATCCGTATCCTTATACTTTGAAACGATTATTGCTTATTGGATTATTGTTTCTTTTGAAAAACAAAAGCACTTTATACTCGTTCATTTTGAGATTTGCTATTTGAAGTGTTATTGTTCACTTTTATGAACTTGTTATACTCGCTATTTTTCTACGTTGATACTTGTACTTAAAATAATGGTCAACTTGCTATTTGGAACCTCACTGGGCTTTTAGCTCATTTCACGCCATTTGTTTTCCTTACAGGGGTACGAGCGAGACGTGAGACTTGTACAAACTAGTGTGGTCTAGTTTTTTTGAAATTTGCAATTGTTCTCGCGAATGGACCCGACTAGGGGTTGATTGTACTTGGATTATAAACATTTTAATGTATTTGGGCATGTATGAGACTTGTAGTTGGATTTAGTTGGATTTGAGTATCAAAGTATATGCTAAGTTTGAAATCGTTGTTTTATTTCCTTTCTATGGTTGTAAGTTCTGTCTCGAGTTAAGCGTGATTGGTTATGGTCTATTTATAAAGTGATTCGGGTAGAGTTTAGGATTTTGATAATGCCGAAATTGATAGAATTTGGGAATTAAGTTGGAGTGCGATTTTGGTAAAATTTGAGATTTTAGTGATACCAAAATTGATAGAATTTGGGAATTAAATTGGAGTTTGCTTGAATGGTTGATGAGGTTTTGGGTTTACAATTATCGTGGAAGCATAGTAAATTTGGATAAAAGTGTTTGTTAATTTTTTTTTTGGTTAAATTGATCACTAAACCTTTTTTTTACTTTCTTTTGATGTTATGATATTGCATAAGGGTATTTTAGGATATTTGACGGGTATTTTACATATATGTACAAGTTAAAAAATCGAATTACACCCGTTCACTGCAAGTATACAGGTCAACTAGTAGTTTAGCATATATATCGGGTCGATCCCACAGGGAAGAGTGAACAATTACCGGTATTACTAAAGTTTCTCTATTATTTAGACTATCAATGAATTATAACAAATTTAACCTACTGAAATTATACAAAACAACAAATAAAAGCTCCTTAGGTTGTGGTATTCCCAACTACTCATACAAGTGCTACATTTGGATCATTGAGTACTACATCTAGGCTAGTTATGGTGTAATTTCCTTATGCATTTGAATCCTACTTTCATAGTGGATCAATTATACTTATAACTAATCCATACCTATTCTCATGGTTATGAAATTAGCTACAAGTTCATTTCTTCAGTGAAATTACATGAAATGAATCACTAAAAACCACATAGGTGCACCTCTACTTTCGTGAGTGTACTCCCTATGTTTAGTACTTCTTGAACTAGTGTTAAATCTCAATTTTCATTGCAGAAACAACACCTTAGATAATCACAATTAATGGTACTAGATTAATCATGATTTAAAGAGTCAAAGTGCTAAATAACTTGCTCAAATCATAGCAATCAAATAACCAAATAATAAACACTAATAATTATAGAAAGTTCAACCAAAACCAAGGCATAAACTTTAGAGACACATATTGAACACAAAATCCAGAACTTGTATATTAACTAAACTTGGAATCAAGTACAAAAGATAAAGAGTTTGGAAGGAATGTAACCCTTGTCACATGAGTTCATCTCCTTGCCTTCTTCATCCTCCATCTTCATCTTTGCCTAGCTAATAAACAAGACTGGATGAACTGTCTAAACTACTATCCTACACTAAGAAAAATGGAAGAGCTACATTTTTGCAGTTCAAGTTCTCTCCCGTATGTCTCCCTATTCTCTCCTCAATCTTGCAATGAATTTGGCTATATAAAGATGAAAGATTGGTCAAGACTTGAGGTTTATACCTCCCTTTTACAGCTGGGAATGTTTCTCACATGTCTAGCATCACATGTGAGTTGGTGGAGGTGAAATTGAGTTTTACGCGTACATAGCAGCCTTTTCTGACCACAATCCGGCCAGGAATCCGGCCACAAATCCGGCCAAATTCCGGCCGGATTGCTACAGTGACCATTTGGTCACTTCTGGTTCAATTTCCAGTTCTGCTCCGATTTTGCATCAACTTCCACTGAACTTTTCTTGATGATAAAAGCTGATTTGGCTCTTTACCAAAATATGAAACTTGTAGCCCTTTGAGTAGCTTTCCAATGCATCAAGAATCACCTCATTTGGATCTGTGTAGGATAAGAAATGACCAAAATACCCTTACCTGCTCATTGCCCTGTTTCAGCTTCGACCAGTAGAAATTTGCTACTGTAATTCAGCTTTTTGACTTTGAAAACCTTCAAACTGGATTCAGATGTCTTCACCAAAGTTGTAAATCTATTTCTTATCTTCAAATTGGTTCAAGAATCATCTCAATCCGATCACTGTAACTCAAGTTATAGCCGAAATACGAAAATGTGTCAAAACTGTCAAAATACACAAAATCCCACTAAAAAGTGATAAAAACCTCATTTAATCACTTAAAAGCATTTTTCACCAATTATAGCCAAAACGATTCATTTTCTTCCAATAATATAACTAAAGTGACTAAAAATAATATAAAATATCATACAATTATTACGTAAATTAGTCACTTATCAATATTTAAGTATAATTCTAGCCTAATGGGTCTATAATGTTACTTAAATAGTAAAAAGAAAGGAGGTCAGTGTAATTTTCTAAAATTGGGGGGAGCTGAGTGAAATTGTCAGAAACCTCAAGGGTGGTTTCTGAAGTTATCCCTAATAAGTAATAACACAATACGAATACAACTCCGAGACAACCTAACGGAAACACAGTATCAAAAGAATTTACGTAGCAATTAGGTGGACATGATTATGAGGACGTATCCAAAATAGGTCATATTGTGTTAATCCATGGAATGACGCAAATCATAAATTAGTAAGTCGTTAGCGGTTGAACGTTGCCATGTTAATCCGAACTTGTAACACGACAAGTTTATATAAGTAAAATAAAATTCTTTTTTGATTCCCTCCGGTATCTATGTAAAATTTTTGTAGATTCTTTCCTAAATTTACAGTTAAACCAAGTTTAGTACCCTTCTGAATAATAGTATAAGATCCAATGTTAAAGGCAAAGAGTTAAGAATTTGCATCAAATCTTTTAGACAAAATTAATACATTTTAAACACTAACTGATCTACCTTGCATATCTATTTACACCAAATCTTTTTAAATTCCCTCTTTATTTTATCTTAAAAACAGTTTAGTTCTCCTCTCCACAAAGTACTAATGCCAAAGTCATATAGTTATTTCCACCAAATTTATTTGGAGCCATTTTAAATTTTACAGTGGAAATAATTTAATTCCCTCATAATTGGTGGATTGAAGCCAAGGTACTTAAAGGCAAAGTCCCTTTGGGAATTCATACCAAATTTTTTTAGATGAAAATGAATTTTTTTTAAAGAAAATGTGGTGGGTCCCTTCCATATTTATATGCAGCAAAATTTTTGAATTGTCACCTAAACTTACCGTGAAAATAAATAAGGGATGGGATGTGTGGTATCAGGGCAGAAAGTATAAGTTAGAAGTCCCGATTTCGAGATCTCCAACCTACACTTTAAAAAAAAAAAATGTTCCTTCCTAGATATTGTATTGGAGCCAAAGATCTTATATTTCTTTATACCAATTCTTTGGAGTCGCTCCTGAATTTTCCATGAAAGTAATTTAGTCCTCTCCTATCAGAACTATAAGTTAATGACAACAGCCCATAAAATGTTTAACACAAATTTTTTTAAACAAAATAAAATTTTCCCTTTTTTGTTTTGAAAGAAAACCACTACATAAGTTCCTTCTACATTCATTTACACCAATATTTAGAATTTTCTCCTATCATGAAAATCGCTAATTAAGTTCCATCCTACTTAAGTGGGTTTTGGTTCGCATACAAAGTGGTTTATATTTGTTCTTATTTTTAGTATGTCATGAATTTTCTTTTGAGTAAATGTTATCTACATTATTCCCAAAAAAGTTCAAAAATCTTATTTCCAAAAAAAAAATCTACATTATGCCCCTATCACGCACGTGGCAATGTTTCTATTTAGCATGATAACTCAAGTTGATGAGAGGGTTAGGATTATATGTTTTAATTAGTTAGAGGGATAAAATTTATTAATCAAGAGTTGAAGGGTTAAAAGTTGAATTTTATAATAGTTTGAGGGCCACTGCTAGGCATATTATGTCATTTTTGTTAAACATAACGACTCAAATTGATGAAAGGATTAGGGTTATATGATTTAATTAGTTGGGAAGCTAAAACTTATCAATTAATAATTGTAAGTTCAAATATTAAATTTCGTAGCCATTGAAATATTTTACCCGTCTTTGTATGTATAAGTGTGCATGGTAGTCAAACCGCTGGAACTAATTAAAGAAGAAAAAAGTTGTAATACCAAAGCCTTAAACCATTTTTGCCGACCTAACTTGCCTTGTGATGGGTAGGAAATCTTATATATATGAAGAAAGCTTTTCAGTCAAACGGTACTTTCTATTATGTGCATAACCAATTGACAAACAAGTGACACACTCAATTTGCAACAGGCGCCATAGTTGATTGATAATAATAAAAAGAAAAAAGTAATCATTGTCATTTTTTTTCTCTCAACTAATCTGTCAAATTAAAATCCTTTAATATTTCTCTGTCTTCTTACTTATTTGAATTAATTTTTGGGATAATTTCAAAAACCTCCCCTGAGGTTTCTGGCGATTTCACTGAACTCCCTTGAGATTTTCAATATTACACTTATCTTCCCTCAATGATAAATAATGACTATAATAACCTTCATAATTTTTTAAAAGACAAGCCATTGATAAAAAAAAGGGAAAAATATAGAAAAAAGGAAAATAATTCTTCTTGACTAGGCTATATATTGTGTTTATTAAATTGTAACCTTCTATCACTCAAATATACTAATCAAGGTAGATGTCTCCTTCCTTATCGTCATCCTGTCATCACCATCCTTACCACCTTTCTCAAAGTGTCTCTTGTACTCCTGATCTCCTAAATGCTAATTCAAAACTTATAACTCTTTTTTATTTTACCACCCTACTTATTAAAACCTTGGTAATTCTATTTGTAAATTGAAATAGAATGGAAATCTCAAATTTTCACACAGAAAACCCATTAAAAGTGGAAATCTAAAATTTTCACATAGAAAACCCATTAAAAGCCTTTACCTCACTAATCTTATTGTCATTCTACTGTTGTTGATGGTGATGGAAGAAATCATCACTGCCAACAACCCAATTGTTCATATCATTGAGCACAAAAAAAGCTATTGAATTACGAGAAAATATAATTTGATAGATTGTACTAAAACTACTACTCCAAACTTGCACTTTGTTGATGTTTTTCCTAGTTCCTCTTAATAGACTTCAAACTTCTTCTCAATAAAAATGTGTTAATTCAAAGAAAAAAATATGGGCTGATTTAGGATGACCAACCCAAATGTTGAGAGTAGAGGTTAGAAGAATTTTGGTAATTGAGTGCTTGGCCGTTTGAGTGGGGAAAATGTAAGGATTGTGAGTTTTATGACTAATGATTTGGTAGACAATATATGGAAGAAACCTATAGAAAGGTAAAGATTGTGAAGGCAAGAATTACGACAGTGGATTTTGGCATCTAAGACAAAGAGTTTGTTCAGAAAAAGAAAAAGAAGTGGTAAGAGTTTGAAACTTTGGGTGGATGTAGAAAACATTGGGGATGGAAACTATCAAGACATTGACTAAGTAATAGAACTCATAATTTTGGTAGTATACAAGTGTATTCTTGCTTTTAAAAAATTTTAATGATTATTCATACTAAGGAAATTTAGATGAGGGCAATTTTGGGCATTCATATGCTTTTTTGGTCTTACATCATCAAGGTTAAACCCAAACCTATGTTCTAGGGGAGGTATGTGTAATTTTCAAAATGTGAGGGTAGCTGTTTGAAATTACTAGAAACTTCAAGGGAGGTTTCTGAAATTATCCCTTGATTTTTTAAGCATACATGTTAATCCACCCAGCTTAATACATACTACCATATATGTACTGATAATTTAGCTCATTTTCACAAGAAAGTTTCTCCAATTTGTTTCGAATAAATAGATCATTTTAATCTTGACTTAAACCGTTTCGTTCAATGAAGTAAACAAACATATGAAAATCTTTGTTGAGTACTCTACATGCATTAATGCATGAGCAAAATCTAGTTTCTTAATGTGCAATTTAATACCCATCGATCATTGATTAGAGAATATATTGCTTGGTCTTTTAATTGTCACTACTAGTTCTATTTAGTAAAATTCAAAATCGAATATTTTTGGTGTCGCATAGTTTTCCTTACTCTTAAAAAAAAATAATTGTACTTATTGACTAAATATATAACGCACTTGTAACTTTTCATGATTAATACTTCTATTTTGTCAAAATTTAAAGTAAACAGACCAGTCATTTGCAGCTGCAAAAATCATTCTCGAGAATATATTGAGAAAGCGTCAAAGAGGCTCATAATTGTTGCTTTTACTGTGATTGCTTCATGTTGGCGTCTCTCTCATGCACACACTAACAAGTAAACAAACCAGACGTAGATAAGGTCAGAATTTTCATGCGGATATATAGTTATTGTTCTTACATAATTCAGTGTACTATTATATAATTTTGTTATATGCGTAAATTTTATTCATACGTATCAACTCAATAGGTAAATATAACTTGGGCCCTCTTTGGCACTTGAGTTTTTTGCCAAGTTTTTTAAAAACTTTAGCTACAGTAACCTCAAAAAACTTCTCAAAATTTTTAAACTATACACTTCAAAATATTCAAAAATTTACACATTTTAAAAAAAATTTAAAAAACTTCTACAGTAAGTTACAATAAAATTTTAGACAAACACCCAAAAAACTCACTTGTCAAATAGGGCCTTGGTCTGTAAGCACCTACACCAAATTTTAAAAGAAGTATAACAACTATATAGAATTGCGCCTAACCCAGTTGTACCTATACTATTTCTCGAATGAACAAACTACTAAGACCCTAGCACCATTGTGTTTACTATGAATTTATTCTCAATTGATAATTCTTATACCTTTTTTTTAATTTACCAAGTCGTTGCTAGCTGTCGAAAAGCATAGCGTGATTGACAGTAATATTCCTCATGTTTTTCAGGGACATCAATCTCTGAATGACAAATCTGGTTGAAGTACAACAACATTGCAGGTGGAAGAAGATGGTGAACCATTAATGACGTTATTGAAGTCTCTTTTAGTTTTAGGCTTTTAGCTAATAATGTTGGAGAAAAAGTGCCCTTTACCATTGAATAACATTATAGATTAATTTGGTCTTTAAAAGTCATAGTTAAATTAAAATTTTCACGTTTAGTCCTTTAAAGTTGTGGATAAATGAACAGCTTCATCTTGGTTTCTCCAAGTAAAAAAATATTTCATTGAATAATACACCTTGGTAAAAAAAAAAACAAAAATTGGAGTGTTTTTGTATTCACACAGCATGTTGATAACTTTGAAAGACATGATCAGCCGGTTTTTTTTTTAGTCATGCAAACTGGTGGTTTCTAAGGGCAATGTTGTTTAAAGTTATAATAGTTATGAAATGTTTTCTAATTGCTAGTTAATTTGGTTCTTAATTAACTGGAGCTTAATAGAAAATTCTACAGCACTAGTATATACCAGTTGTTGTGTGCCCCCGGCACAAAGCGCAAGGGGAATACTATGAAAGTAGGTAGATTCAGGGCCATGTTTTTGGGCTAATCGACATAGTCAAAGAGCTCGCATAAGCCAGAACGGAAAACGTACAACAGCCAAAAATAAATGCAGAGATTGCTCAAATGGTGTTCTAATAGTAGTTTTAGCATGTTCCCAACTGCCAACACCCAATTTAGCTATTAAAGATAGGGATGACAACGGTCGAGTGCTCGGTCACGGGGCTGGGGGTGGGGTCGGGTGGGTGTGAGAGCGGGAGAATTTTTATCCATCCATTTTAAATGGGCAGGGGATGGAGGAGGATATCCTCGTCCCATTCCCCACTCCATCTCTCATACTAATATAAAGTTAAAAAAATAAATATCTATATATAGTTTTCTACATATATACATATACACATTATAACTACATATCGACAATGTATGCATATATCATACTTTGTATGATAAAATAATTATTTGATTATATTTTTAGTTTACTTGAATTTTTTACATATTGTAAGTTATTTACCAAAAATAAAAATAAATACACTATTTATGAGTTTAACTTTGATATACACATTATATCTACACGTCAATAATATATGTATATCTATTATAATTTGAGAACTAAAACAATCATAATTTTTAGATAAAATGGTGATTTAGTTATTTTTAGTTGGCTTCAATTTTTTACATATTGTAAATTGTTTAAATAACTATGATGATTATAAGTTTAGATTTTCTATTAAAAATAGAGAAATGAATTAGAAAAGATCAAAATGAATTTTAACCTTGATTTCACATTGATTATTTAGCTAAGAATCTAAAAAAGTGATCTACAATGCTGTTATTGATGTTATATATATATATATATATATATATATAATGTTAAAATAAAAATATAAAAAATACAATTAAACAACTGCATGGACACCTGTAGAGGTATGGAGTGGGGTAGGGGCAGAAGTAGAAAAATTAGGGATGGGGGGAGATTTTAGAGCATGGCAAGAGGATGAGGGACGGATCCCCTGCCCTGTTGTCATTCCTGGATAAAGACATTGGACAGATGATCATGAGATGTGAAGTACCCGATTCTAGGATAGTAGTAACTAGGGTACCCTCTAAAATCCCTCTTACCAAACCCTTAGCTGCTTAGATTAGTTTCTTATCAAACCCTATGGGGTAACACTATATGTTTAATTTCGATTACCAAACCTACTTGCTCACAATTTCAGATTAACCATTGAATATCTTCAGCCCACTATTTAAATTTATCAACTCATTCATGAAACTACTATACAAGTATCTGAATTGTTTAAAAAACTCTAAAAATTAACTTTTGTTAAACTAAAATTTTAGTGCATCAAGATAAAACATAAGTTAAAACCATGGTTAAGAATCCTATCACATACAGCTTAGAAAAGAACATCAATTCAGTGATTGATAGATTGTGTCAAAATGGTCAAAATGAAATAAGAACAAAATGATATAAGAATGTCATGGAAAATAAAGTTGTATATTATTTTTCTAACTCCCCATCATGAAATTTTAAATATAAACTATATAAATGTATACATAGATACAGACACACACACACATACGTACACACATATATATAGATATTCTTATTTATATTTTTAGTAATATGTCAGGTGTCAGTGTCGCGCCCCATTTTTTTGAAAAATAATAAAATCTAAGTATTTAGGTGTTAGAAAAATGAATTTTTGATTTGGAAAATGAGTTTTTTATTTTAGAGAATAAACAAAAGAAAAAGGGCCTAAAATGGGATATAGAAAGTGTAACGATTTTGTCCCAAAATAATAGTCTAAAAAGGGTTTATAAGAAAAAAAAAATAGGAGTCACCACTTGGTATCTAGTTTAGGTGTACCAAATCACCTAAAAATGAAAAATAAATAATAGATAAAACCTTTTTTAGACGACTCCAAATCTTTGAAAAACAAGAGAAAATGGTTCGAGAGTCACGGTTGAAGAAAGGGAAGGTAAGGATAAAATTCAAGGCACCCTTTCAACCTAACTAAGGCTAGTTGCGAGATTTAGTCAAAAATTTTCCTAATCTAACCTATGGACTTATCACATTGGGATGTTTCTATATGGATGCAAAACCTAAACCTAGGTGGATATCGGGGGATTGGAATATCTCTTCAAAATTTAATTGGTATCAATCGTATTAATTGCAACGTCCAAGAATGACTCTTTGAAGAGGTCACGAATATGCAAAAATGAGACCCAAAGGAAAGAAAAATTATAATATATAAATATACGTGACCTAAAAGAGAGGAATTCAACATAGCGGGTGCGGGGGACTAAGATTCGTGACTCGATTTTCCTTTTTGTAGAAAGGATACGAACGTGCTAAGGCTAAGTAGCCATACTTGTTTATTTCCCTTATTTAAAGGGTGGTTCCTCTAACCTAATCAAACAAATGAACTATCCTATGTCTAATTTCTTAAATGGAATGCAAGTCTAAATGTCATGTTTTGCACACATAGGGATAAAGAAGATAATATATAGAGGAAATATCATGCAAGATGAGAAAAGATTCTAAAAGTGAAAATTATGCATGAAATGCGATGAATGTCATGCAAACATGTGATTCTATCGCGAGACGGCCTAAAGGGTTTAGCATTGGACTAACTCATTTCTACAATCTTCACTAGCGTTGGACTAGTGAGAAATTGGGGGGAAAAGCCACAACTAGCGTTGAACTAGTGTGCTGACGTCATGCATTTATTATAACTAAATAAATCATAGAAAATATAATTAAAGCAAGTAAATACATAAAACACATAGAACACATAACACATAGGTATAATTTTCCAGATGCACACCCTAGTGAAAGCGAATAAATAAACACGTAGGCACACAAGCATGCAAGCACACAAGCAAATAAACGCAAATAAAAATCTAACTATTACATTCGGGGCCCTAATTACAATCTAAGAGGACAAATTTAATAATACCCTAACTATTACATTCATCTAACTAAATATATTTTTAGCAAAATTAAAACCTATCTATTACATAGGCTAGCTAAATACTTGTCTTGAACGCCTATCTATTACAACTTGGCATTTAAATGTCTCTCAAATAATCATCAAAAATTAAATAAAATAAATGAAACTTAACATGAATTAAAAAGAAAAGCACTCAAAACATGCAATTGCACATAAAACACATTAGAGCACATAAAAGAATTTAAAATAATAAAAGAGGTTACCTCTCTTGAAGTTGCGGTTAAATGGGGTGAAATTTGCCCTATTTATGCTCCAAAAATCAATAAAATAATCAAGGCACCAATTTAATTATAAAACAAATGGAAATAATCATGAAATCTACCAATATTAAAGTACTTGAATGAAGTATAATTAACAATTAAAGAAGAAAAGTAACTTATCTTTAAGAAATCAAAACTATTAGAGACCTAATTGCAAAAATTAAGAAATTTTAGGGGTTAATTTGTAATTATTACAAAATTGAGAGGTCAAAATGAAAGAAAAATAAAGTTTAGGGACCTAATTGAAATAAGTTAAAAGTTTTTAGGGCCATAGTACAATTACTCAGACATTTAGGGATTGATTTGCAATTTTCATCACCAGATCACTTAAGGAATTGGGCCATTGTGCCATCTTTCTTATTTCTTTGGCCAAAGCCTCCCAAACCTAATTGAGAGTCCAAGGCAAAAGGAGCGGGCCAATCCATCATTTCAACCCAAAATAATCCAACAAAACTGATGGGTTTTAACTAGGGGTGGGCAAAATTATCCGCTAACCGAAAACCCGTTATATCCGATCCGATCCGATCCGAAAATTAGGATATCCGATTTTTATTATTTGATCGGGTCAAAAGAGGGTCAGGTACCCGCTAAGATACGGGGCAGGTTAGGGTCACATAATTAAAAACTCGCGGGTACCAGATCCGCCCTGCATATATATATTTTTTATTTTATTTTTATTTTTATAAACACACTATAAAATAATAAGAACTAAATAAGTAATTTTATTGAACAAATTGCATTACAAATATGAGAGACTATAGTTTATTTACAATATTCATTTGTAAAGGCCATGATCTTATATTTTATAGAAAAAAATTTAATTAATGTAGAACATATATATTAAAAATTGTGCTACTTATTTCAAACTTTTATTGATTTCGAATTCTTTTAATTTTTTTCCTTTATCTTATATTTTCTTCACATGCTTGTTTCTTGGTGGGAAACTTTTTTTAGAAAAAAAATTTATTAAATCTTAGATGAATGTGTAAAATATAAAATTAAATTGGTATAAATCATTTTTTTTTAAATTAAATGATAAATGGGACGGGACGGATACCCGCTGACCCGACCCTATCTCAGTGGGTGCCCGATTATAAGGTACCCACTGATATGCAGGGCGGGTAAGGGTCAAAAAATGGCTGACCCGCAAGGTGCGGGTCGGGTCAGCCAAATGGTGAATGGGGCGGGTACCCGACCCGCGCCCACCCCTAGTTTTAACCCTCCAGCTCAAGCAAAAAACCCAAAAAAAAAAATTATAATAAACCAAACCCACTCTCTTAAATCCAAACAAAATAACATTTTAACCCAAATTACCTATTTCACTAAAACCAACATGATAAAAATCAAATAAAATTATTTAACCCTAATCTTGCCCTAAAACCCAGAATTATTCTGTCAAAAAACATGTTTAAAATATGCAAAAGATGATTAAAATTTAAAAGGGGTCAAAATGGTCCATTTGCAGAAGTTTTTGGGCCATAATACAATTATTTGAAATTTTAGGGCCAAAATGAAATTTTTAAAATTTCCCATGCATCCTGGTAGCAGCTTTCTTGTTCTTTCCTCTGCAACTTTGAACATTTTAGCAACCCAGGAGCCTTGCAATAATTTAAATCAAACTTCGGCCCCAAACCCTCACTAGATTCCACAAACCCATCATCAAAACACAATATAGAACAAACAAACAAAGGAAATCTAGATTAGGGAAGGAGTTTATAAAGCAAAGGGAAAGACAGTTAAAGCAAAAAAATGAGGTCGCATATTCCGGCCGAATTTCTGCAACTTGCTCTGTTTTCACACTGCTTTTCAGCTCAAATTCTGCACAGAATTTCGACTACACATGCTCATGACTTAAAAAGAAAGAGAAAAGAAGCTTTATGTCTTGTCTAGAAACCACTTTTTGACTCTCTTAACACTTATTGTGTAAGAATCATTAGAAAGATAGAGAAAACACATTAGAGAGGGGGCATATCAGATTTTAGAAGGAGAGTTTACTAATTAGTCTTGTTTTGTTCTCTCTAACTAGAACTTTTGGTGAAAACAATTGGAGACTTCATTGTACAACTCATTTTGTTGAAGAAATAGAAGATCATTGGGAGCTTCTTCACTAATCTTGGCTAAGCTTTCTTTATCTATCTTTCACTTGTGATTCAATACGTGTTCATCCACTGAAACCATGCTCTTTCTTGTTATATGTTATATGAGTAGCTAAATTCCAAATCTAGAGAGTAGATGAAACTTATGGCTACATGATATGAAGTGAATAGGATTTACAATTGTTACACCTTGTATTAGCTTGTCTATTTATGCATGCTTATCACTTATTGTTGCTTGATCACCAATAGTAAGTCTTTAGTTGCTATTATTCAATGAGAGTTAGTAATAATGATGGAACAACATAAATAGAGCTTAAGTAGTAGACTCATGAGAATAGAGGTACACTTAAGTGGATTAAACTTGCTTTTCATGAAGGAAATAAAAGTAGATCTAGTTGTTCACCATGAGAATAGGGAAAACTAGTCTAGTTTAGGCCATTTCATCATAAGAATGAGATTTGGTAATATTGAGAATGAATCCCTAGTTAAACAAAAGTTATAACAAGAGGTAAATCTATTTATTTGTATCTTTGATGCCATAAGTGGAATCTATATCCCTAGAATCAAGTCTTTAGTGAATTTTCTCCATTGTTACCTTACAAATATCTAGTTAAGACTAGTTAGATAGTAGTAATTATAACTTCTCTTGTTTAAATCGATCATTAGTTTAAATAATAGAGTAAGTAAGGATCTAGTACTTGCAAAGTCGCTCTTTGTGGGATCGACCTGATATTTGTTCTAAACTACTAATTTGACCTGTATACTTGCAGTCAAAACCGGTATATTTCGAAATTAAACTTGTACTTATATTAAAAAATTCATCAAATTTTTAGCGCCGTTGTCGGGAAAGATTTGTCAATATCGGTGCTAAGAGCAATTTTATTAATTTAGACATTTTTACTTGTTTTTGTTGTGTCAAGTGTTTTGTTTGTTAAATTTAGTGTCTTTTTGAGTCTTTGTTTATGTTTTTTTGTATATTTAGAGTCATCTATTCTTCTTAATTAAACGTGTTTTTGAGTTACTTTGAAAGCATGTTTAGGGTTCAAGGAGAGTAGAAAACATGAGAAGACAATGCTTGAGAAATGGAAGATCAGCAATGGATGGTTACCAAGTGCAAAACTCCTTGAACAGAGGTAACCAAGAAATTACCAACGGTATGTCATTTGAAGATGGTTTACGGTGTTTAAAGGCAAAACTTGATGTTATAATGTTAAAAATTCAATTGGACCATTTCAAATATGCTTGAGCCAAAGAGGAATGTTAATGCTTTTAATTCTAATCATATGATTTTTGACTTGTGTGGAGGTTGTCATGCTACTTATATATGTAGGCAAGTACAAAACGTGAATAATTATAATGAATTGGGGCATTGCAATTCTTATTTTGATCAATATGGTTCTAATTGTAGTAACTCTTATACTCATGGTTGGGATAATCAATGTACTTATAATGATTCTCCATGTTTTTATGATTATCCACCTGAATGTGTCCAATTTGAATCTAAACCATCTTGGGAATTGGCAATAGAAAGGTTAGTTAATGCACCTTCACCTCCAAAATTAGATAGTGAACCATTAGCTAATGATTTTAAGCCATCTTGTGAATTAGCTATAGTAAAGCTAGCAAATGTAATCTCCAACCGTTTTGATAGGGTTGAGGAAAGATTAGATAAATTAGCTTTTCACTTTGGTAGAATACAAGACCAATTACATACATTGTGTGAAGTTATTTCTTCTAATCATATACACAATGATCCTAGCATGAATAGTGAGCATGTTGCAAGTGAAAGTGGATTGCATTTTGATGAAAATAATGAATCTCAATTGTGTTTCAAAGAAAAAGAGTCCATTACACATGATAGTACCTTTGAAACTAACCTTGAACCCCAAAAGGTGAGCCTTAACGATTCATTTTTCACCCCTCTTGAGAAATGTATTGAGAATATAGATTTTAAAGATATTATTCTCCTAGAAAGCCATGCGGATGTTCCTTTGATGAGTTCTCAAGTGGTGCATATTTAAAATAATATTTATAAAACACTTGAGATAGGTAAGCCACTTCCACCTCTTACATCATTAGAACATGTTGCTTTTGCTATTAAGCCACATTTTAATGATCCACTACAACCTAAAATGGTGGATTATTCATTAACAAAGCCTCTTTGAGAAATGAGGCAAAATAGTCGAGCCAACGACTACAAACAAAAGTGCTTGTTGGGAGGCAACCCAATGTCTTTGTTACTTATGTTTATTTTATGTGATTTTATGTTTAAATTATATGTTTGAGTTTTTTGTTAATTTTCTTTTGTAGCTTTGAGAAATAGAAGCAAAGGTGACCAAATGAAGTGAAATAGGCGAAGTTTGATCAATGATCTCAACACCTTAAATTTAGTAATTATGGTTTTTGATGCGTTAAAGAAGTTCATAATACATGTTTAGATCATGTTACATGTACATGAATTGTTTATTTTGACAAAGAAATGATTTAGGATGTGTTTTGGAAAATTGGGGTCAAGTGCGCGATTTTTAGAAAATTGCAGAATTTCTGCACTACAAGTGCAAAACTCAAAACGCACCTTTTAAAACGTGACTAGCACTTGCGTTTTAGGGTCGCGTTTTAGTTGTTATTCAACAACTTCATACAAAACGCGGGCTAAAACGCGAGGAAGGCCGCGTTTTGCCTCGCGTTTTCACCTGGCTCAAAATAAAAACGCAGGCAGAAAACGCGACCAAGGCTGCATTTTTAGTTCTTGCGTTTTCTATTCTGCGATATCCAAACACAAAACGCACCCTGAAAATACGACCCCTCCCGCGTTTTTGACCCCGCGTTTTCTGCTTCTTCTTTTAAACATCAAAAACGCAGGCTATTCTTTCTCTTCTTCCTCTTCTTCTCACCTGCATTTCTAACTCTCACACACACACTCTTCGCAAATTCACTCTTTTACTCCATTTCTTTGCTAAAAATCATCAACCCAACACCTTTTGAGCATCATATAGCCTTTCTAACCAATTAAAATCCAACAAAAACACCTAAAATTCGGTTTTTAAGGAATTAAAGGCTAGGGTTCCTAGTTTTTAATTTCTTCAATTGGAGGTCAATTGGAGGGTGTTTCATAGGATTTTTCACATATTTAGCATCACCAGTCATCCTTCTACGTGATTAAGGTGAGTTTATTCATCAAATCTTCGTATTTTAGAAGTTGAAATTTCTCAATTTTCTGAGTTTTCTGACATCTTCTAATTTCAAATTTTTTTATGATATATGATGTTTTTGGCCTCATTTATGCTTATTATGGTTAATTAAGCATGTTTACATGTTCATTTATAGCAAATTGACGAATTATTATTTGATTAAAATTATGAATTGCTATATCTGGACAAAATAGGAAAAGTGTCTTAACTTGTTAGTGAGCCCTTGTTTATAGATGATTATGGCTACAATTGGTTGGGAGTTGATGTTTTGGCATGTATATTGAGAATAGAGAGTAGTTTTGATAAATTTTGTGAATTTTTGGGATAATTTTTGCTTAATCGTGTTTATGACAAATATAGATTATTGTTGCTGATTAATACTTGTCATAAACTTGATTATTACTAATTTCATCAATTGGGACATATTTATTGCCTAATTTACGTAAATTGGTGATTTTGGTAATTTTTGACAAATTTTTGACAATTTTACAGTCATGTCTCTCATGTTATATTGTTGGGCATTTTTGAATACTCAATTAACTCTTTATGACATAGGGATATGAACTTGTGGTTATTTGAGCCAGTTTTGGCTTTTCTACATGCATTATTGTCAAATGTGTGAGATATTGTATAGTACATAGGATGATCAAATTTTTTTTAGGTATTATGGTAAGAGGAAAACAAGTGGTTTATTATTCCTCGAGTAATGAGGAAGCTGAAGAAATGGAAAAGAGTGAAGAAGTAGAAGAAACTGAGGAAGATGAGCGATCTCCTTCACATCCACCTGCTCCTCGACGTCAACAGGGGAGAACTGCGTGACAAATCGAGCTCGTGATATTTGATAGCGCTAGGTTTTCCACTCAGCAACACCAGGAGTGGTACAAAGCATATGCTAACCTGGAGTTTTTATTTGAAAAGCATGTGAGTTTTGAGGTCGAGACTGCATTTCAAATTTCTGAGGCGTTCGACCAACTTGGTTGGGCGCAGATTCTTAGGTTGGCCACTTACTACTATCCAAAGTTAGTGCACGAGTTTTACGCCAATATCGTCAACAAAGCATGACATAGTGGTGAATTGGTGGAATCTTGGGTCCGGGGGATGCGCATCTCCTTGTCACGAGAGCGTCTGACAGCAATATTGGGTTGTTGCAACTAAGGTCTAGCAGTTGATTTGAAGAAAGGATTCGTCGCTCCTAATAAAAGGTGGGATCCATCACATGCCATAGCAAGGTTTGGTCTTGAGTACCAACATTTTCGTTCCTCGAGGAAGGAGACGATAGTTGCTAGCGTTTTCGATGTTCACCATCACCTCATTATCTATACGATGGCACACAATGTGATCCCCAAGAAGACGGGTCATAGCGAGGTCAGGAAGAGTAATATCTACTTCCTCAACTATCTGTTCCATAACCAGGAGACCTCATACGCCTATATTCCGTTGCCGAACATCATTATCAGCTACATACGATCTACGACGAGGCATCGGACAACTTCTTTCAAGCTGGCATTCCCTCTCCTACCCACATTGGTGTTCGAACAGATGGAGGTTAATTTAGTTTGAGCTGCGCGGGAGGTTGTTCACCCTAGTGCCGAGTTAACTTTTACTTAACTACGTAGCATGGGCATGGACGTTGCAGCTATCCATCATCCACTTCGGGAGCAGCGTTCCAAGGTGCGGCATGGGGGAGATGAGGCTGGTCCATCCACCTCTGCTCCTCCACACCTCCTCCGGTGCATCCTCCTCAATCCAACTGGCAAAGGCTCTTCACTCGCTTGGATGACATCGAATACTGGTTGGGAAGGATGGACGCTCGCATAGAGCGCATTGAAACTCACTTGGGCATTCCTCCACCTCCCCCGCGAGATGACGAGAGCGACGACTGAAATTCCGCTGGATTTAGCTTTTTCTTTATCTTTGTTTTCCATTTTATTTTCTTTGTCGTTGGTGTAGTTTGTTCTAACTTTTCTTTAAGGGCTGTTTAACTTGCACTTCTTATTTTGAATATTGGAACTTGTGGCAGTTACTAGTAGATAAGTGGATTGTAGATGGTTGATTGGTCGATGACTCGTGATTTAAGGTTGAACTGGACCGCAACCATCTCAATTGGGGAGTAACTTGTTCTTCTTTTGTTTCTTTTCTTTCCCCTACACGTTGAGAACAATGTGTATGTTAAGTGTGAGGGGAGAATTGTTTGTTGGATATTACTATGTGTTTAATTGTTTGGACATGTTATTTCTTGTGCTTAAATGTTGTCTATTTTGGATTTGCTAGCAGAAAGTTTAATCCAGTTTTAAAGGGAAACTCTGCCAATATTTTTCCAACATCTTGTCCAAAATTACAAATTTGCCTCAAAAGGTTTCAAACTTTTTCAATTTCATCTAAAAAGCAAAAAGTTCCATTCAAATTCCTTCTAATTTTGAGGTAAATATATGTGATTTGAAAATTTCTTTTCTCAAGTGACTTGGAAATCACTATTATGTAATTATAATTTGTTGCGCATTTATAGGAAAGTATATCATGTAAAGTAAAGAAAATTAAGCCTATATTTGCATGCTTGATGAAATTTCTTCTCTTTACTTGATTTTACATAGTTAAGTGATTAATATGGTCAATAAGTGCAACACCTTTCTTATGATTACTCTTTTAAGGGAATGTTATTATCTTTGTTTTGAAAAAAAAAGAAAAAAAACTATTTTACTCCAATGATTCTTGTACTTAGTAACTGGGAGTCTTCATCTACAAATGTCGACTTTCGCGTAAAACGATACTTGAATTAAGAGTATGTAAAGCAACTTGAGTATGTGAAGTACTGAGTAACCGGCGATCTTCATTTAAAAATGTTGATTTTCGCACCAAAAGGTACTTTCACAACTTGAATAATATTTAGTTATGATATATGAATAAATCCCTCTTTAAACTTAAATAAGAAGATGATCATGTGTTTAGGAAGTATTTTTATTGACCATATGACTTACTTGCTTGTGAAATTGGGTAAGGATGAGCAATTGAGTTGAACTAGTTAAAATTATGGTATAATTGGCTCTCTTTTACTTGATATTATGAGTACTTGAGGTTTAATGAATGATTACATAATAATTGTTTGCCTTGTTTTGAGGGATTGAAGTTGAATTATGTACATATGTTTATTTTCAAAATTTTGGAGCATTACCTGGTTGTATTTCTAATTACTTGAGGACAAGCAATGGTCCAAGTGTGGGCGACTTTGATAAGTGTAAATTTTACGTGTTTTTAAGTGTGTTTTCTTAGCTAGTTTTGATGTGTTTTATTAGGTTTTATAATTAATTTGCTAGGTTTGTAGTAAAATATGTATTGAAAAAAGTATGTGAGAGGTGAAAGTGGCTTACCTATTTCAAGTGTTTCATAGATATTATCTTGAATATGCACCACTTAAGAACTCACCAAAGGAACGTCCACATGGCTATTACCTGCAAAACATAGGTTTGCTAGGTTTTATAACTAATGTGAGATAAAAAATTATTGAAAAGATAAAAGTATGTTTTGAAAAATGTATTTACGATACAAGCGAACGCTTTTTTTTAGCAAATAATACCTATCCAAACACACCCCCACATTGGTTTTTTCTTTTTCTTTTCTTTATTATAATTATTGTTCTTATTTTTTTATAAGCAAGCAGTATTTCTTTTTTTTTTTCCTCCCTCTCTCTCTCTCTCTCAAAAGCATGAACACACAAATACACTAGGAGATGAACAAACAATAACTCAAGACCCTATAATCATTATTAAGTTTAATCTTATTTATTCTTCAATTGCTTTTTCCTCTTGGATAAAGTTAATATATATATATATAGTAACAGTGTATACACAAGTGGAGCGAGATGAATGACAATTAATCACAATTTAAACCTCAATAATAAGTTTTACACTGATATATGCACTATTAATTAGTATAGTAGATACAAAATTTGGTTGTGTTTGGATTGCAATTTTTTAAAGAAAAATTACTACGTTTTTCGTGGACATATTTTTCAATTATCTTTTTATCTCATATAAATCAAATCGTTACAATAATTTTTCTATAAAAAGTTCAGAAAAAAGTAATCCAAACAAAACCTAAGTTTCACAGGTCACACAAAATTACATCATCATTTGGGACCAAGGACGTCACACCACATCACACATCATTTGAGTCCCACTCTTCTCATGGAAGGAAAAATAAAAATGAAATTATTGCTGTCTATCGAACCTTTCCCACAAAATGATAGATTTGTTTAAAATCACATTGCCATGTTATTACTTATTAAGCGAGTTCCACCGCCACATCACATCAGATGTGAATGATATATAAGGTGCTTTATCTTTCGCGCCAGAGGAGTTGCCCTCTCATCCAACGAAAATATACTCCATTTTTGCCAATGCAACTGTGTTGTCGGATAGGTCTAACGTTTCCGGAATATAAAAAAAAAACTGTGTTGTCGGATAGGAGATTATTTAAAATAATTTTTTTCATAAAATATTATAGCAATTTCCAATGAAATTAAATATATTCCATTCTGGCCGATGCGACTTGTGACACTTTTCTGATATGATACCTATAAAATAAAAATATATTTATAATACAAACAGATAAATTGATGTAAATAACTTGCTATCCAAACTAATTTGTCGTGAGAACCCGAATTAGATACGTATCCATATCAACATTAGTGAAGCAATCAACACATAAAAAGCAAACCATCATGCTGTACTACGTTAGAACGTAAGAAGATTTTGGGTCGTTTGCCACATTACTGATGACTGAAGCTACTATAATTTCTTCTCTCTAGCTATGTGGGACTATCAATTGTGGAAAGACCTTTAACAGCTAGCCAACAATATCCAGTAAAAATGTTATCATTGCATGGTACTGTTCAGACTTCAAAACTAGTTAAAACCTTGGAAAAATGAGTTTAGATCCCATTGCTAGCAATATAATCAAGGATCTTGGCCAAGAGTAACAACTTTAAGCAGCTGTTGTACTCTCATGCGGTGAGTCAGCAGTGCTTATTTTCTTAATGGTCTACCTAGTACCTCGCACTACAATCAAAGCATGATTTCTGGGCATCCGTTAGTTTTTGGCAAGCAACAATAACACATATCAAGACAAATAAGAAACAAAAAAGTGAAGTCATTAGCTGCCACTATCGATGCATTTGCTTCTAATGTGTCACTGGTGAGACAATATTGTAGTGCCAAGGACCATTAGTTTGGTATTGTGTTGGCAATTAATAGCAACCCTAACAATTAACTTTTCAAGATTTCAATCAATAAAAGATAATAGTGAACTCAATTTTGTACCAATCCATCAAGAGTTTCCTGTTCAAACTTCCCGATCCATCAGATTTCTACCAAATTGACCTTAACTAATAGGTGCACTAGCTGAATGCTGGGTGCTGGAGCCTCAGTTTTGTCAAGGGAGACTTACACTGGTGCCCCTTCAACTTTGTCCTAGGTTACTTTTTCCCACAATTAATGCTTAATTAGCACAAGGGCTTCAAGTGTACCATAGGGCGAAGTTCCCAGGGTAGTGGTTTAATTTATCCCTGCTTCCAGCCAATGTCCTTCGTCGACCTCCTAATGCCATGATGCCATCTTTTGGCTTTATCATCAAGCAAGCACTTGCTATTGATACGCTACAAGGGGTTGTGACTGATTAGATTATTACCAAGAGTAAGATTTGTTCTTCAAAAAAAAAATCACAATTCTGAGGATAAGATTAAACCTAAAGTCAGCTTCATTGGTTGGAGCGAAAAGCTGCTGCAATTGAAATCTCAACCGCATTGAATAATTAAAAAAAAAAATAGATATGGGGGTATGTGACAACATTAATTTCTTTTTTCTTGAGGGTATGTGACAACATTAATTTCTTGCTTGCATGCTTTGCTAGATTTTAAATGACTCTTCCATATGGTTGATTATATACCACATATATATAGTATCGATAAGGGTACCTCATGAGAGGACCACAGTGAAAGAACCATCAACTTTCGCAAATTTCCATTCATGGTTTTTTAATCTTGCATGTAAAAATCTATAACAAAAGTAGTATATGTCGTTCGTGAATTAGTCTGCAAATTTTTTTTAAGAGTGCCCCCTTAATTCTACTATTTTTACTTGTCTTACCCAGCAAATCTCAACTTCTGGTTTCACCAACGCCCCCAAACACATTAAAGAGGCACGGACATGTTGACTTCGGTGTTCAATAACTATTGAGACCTAATCATCATTATTGAGCTTAATTTTATTTAATCTTAAATTGCTAAATCTTATCAAATTTTACTCGTAACAACTCCTTACTTTTGAAAATTTTTGTGTGAAGACTTCAATATCTATTAAGACCTAATCTTAGTTGATGTAGCTAATCTACTTATTAACTGTAATGCTAACTCATTGCTTTGTCATCATCAGCTTTTTTTTTTTTTAATTCTTTTGTCATTATCAGTCATTAAGCAATCCTAGCATTTGCACGGAATCTTGTATATATTTTTGCGTGCAAGGAAACCAAACCATTGGAACTACATTATTCCGATATATTTACTCACAGAAAAGTGTGGTGGAGCACGTTTCCTACAGATTATACTAATCTTGGATATTGTACTCGATCGCGTGAAATGTGTTAGTAAAAAATTTTGAATCCATCACAAACCTGACTAGGATTGACACAGAGGTTTTCGTCTAAATTAGTACCACTTGTTCCTTATTCAGAATGGTTGATGGGGTTTATTTTTAGTGGATATAGCCCATGTGATACATACTGCGAAGCATTAAGTACGAATTTATTTACTCAGCACCACCGCCACTCAAACTTTCTCTCACTTGAGAGCACTTTCTCTCTCATCGAGAGCTTTTCCCCCCAATGTGGGAGTCAAAACTTTTCAACTTTCCAAACTTTTCAAAATTTTCAAACTTTCAAAAACCAAAAAACAGAGATTCAGACCATGAACTAATAATCAAACACTTGTAACCAATTAAGTGAATCTGTCCGGAAATCCATACAAATTCAGGTGTTAATGCTGGTGGGTGTCGGAACAAAAGGTGCGTGGGTTCAGGAACTTCGGACATACTATTTATAGCTGGTCGAAGCATAGAAGATGGACCGGTGCAGAACAGGTTTCACAGCTATAAATGCATGCTTTAAAGACTGAGTTTCTCTTAGGTTTCATCCCTTAATTTTGCTGCATTAGTTTTTTTGTTATTGTTATTCTCCTTTCTTCTTTGTTGTCTTTTCGTATATGTGGTTCTCCCAGAAAGGCATTTACCTAGTGGAAGATTGCAGATTTGAGTGCTCACTTGTATAAGTTTGGTTAGATCCTTTTCATATCTCAGGAAGTATGGGTTTCCATCTAAATATCAAAATACTACAATGGCTGAAGAGTTGACTGAAATCATGCAAAAGTTTGCATTAAATAGCCAGGAATACAGTGTGATTGATCTGGATGCAGGGGATGCCCGCATAGGTAGGCAGGAATGTCAGACCAGCTTGTTGGGAAGAATCAGGGGAGATAAGATAGCGAACTATACTGGGGTTAAGAATTTTGTGGCAAGTGCTTGGGGTTATCCGAAAGAGCTCAGAGTTACTGAACTAGGGCCAAATTTCTTCCAATTCGGAATTCAAGGGGAGGATATCAGAGAAAGGATAATTAATGGAGGGCCTTGGATTTTAGATAACCAGTTACTTGTGTTGAGTAAGTGGTACGAGGGGATTGAAGATGATCCTCATGCTTTCAGTATTGCACCACTTTGGGTTCAAATGTGGAATCTTCCTTTACATTGCATATCCAAGGAGGTAGGAAAGAAAATAGGGGCAGTGTTTAAGGAAGTTAGGGAGGTAGTTATTCCACAGAATGGAGGCAAAGAAGGAAAGCATTTGAAGGCACTGGTCATGGCTGATATTTTCCATCCTCTACTTCGTGGTACAACAATAAAAATGAATGATCAAAAAAGATGGATTAAGTTCAAATATGAAAGGTGTCCTGACTTCTGCTACACGTGCGGGATTATAGGCCACAGTGAAAAGGGATGTCAGTCTAAGATACTAGTAGGAAATGATCAGCAAGAGAATCAGTACGGGCCATGGATGAGAGTACAATTTGGGAAATCATCACCCCAAAAGGAGAAGAACTATTACAAATCTCCATCTAAGAGGCAATACTGGGGGGTAGAAAACGGGGAACTGGTAAGGAAAGAATCAAAGAGGCAGGAAGAGGAATATCAGTCCACAACTCCAAGAAGAAAGGAAATTCTGGAAGAAAAGGAAAAAGGAAAAAATAATCCAAAGGAAAGAGTGGAACAATTACCAAGTAACTTGAATGTGGAACCACAGGTCCAGGCTTTGGTTAGAAAAGGAAAGCAAGGTGAAATTCAGGCTGAAATGGACAATGTGGAGGAAATAACTTTGGAGGAAGTCCTGTCAGGAGCTCAACAATCTGGCAGTAACAAGATGATGGAGCTTCTAAAAGAGATGGAAAGATGCAAAAAACCAGAATTTCAAGGAATTAATGGAGAGGATGAGGAAATGATGGACAGGGAGCTGTTAGCACCAGAGCAAAAAGCTGATCTAAATAACCAAGAAGAGGGCAGTTATAATACCGTGACTAATGAGGTACAAGGTAAACAAGAGGGCATTAATAGCAAAGACCCTCAAGTCGTACATCCTCAGAGACAGGATAGAAAAACAAGGAAAACAGCAAGGATAACAATGGTGAGGGGAAGGAAGGCTTTGCAGCAGATTGACAGCAATAGTCTGAGGCATGTAGGAACGGCCAAAAGGAAACTGGATGTGGAAGATGAAGATATGACAGACTCTGGAGCAAGTGAACACATCCTGAAAAAAAGCAAAGGGGGAGACCAGGTAATGGAAATAGAAGGTTTAAAGGAAGGGGTGGGTGCCAGCCTTCACTGGACCCCAAGTGATCCATGAAGGTTATGGTGTGGAACTGCCAAGGTGCAGGGAGCCCCTTGACAGTTCCCCACTTGAAGAAGTACAAGAGACTCCTCTCCCCAGAAGTGATGTTTCTTTGTGAAACTAAGAATAGGAAACAATATATGGAAAAGGTCCAGAGGATCCTAAATTATGAGCATAGCTATATAGTGGAATCGATGGACAAGGCAGGAGGCATGGTCCTATATTGGAGTGCACACATCAAACTAGTGCAGGTACAACACACGGCTTTCACCCTAGAGGCCCATGTAGAGGACCAGAGCAGCAATAGTGATTGGTGGATAGTTGGGATCTATGCCAGTTGTGATGACTCAATAAGGAAACAACAGTGGTCGGTCATTCAAAGAAGGAAACATTTATGGGGTAACAAATGGATAATAGTAGGGGATTTCAATGACATTTGCTCCAATGAGGAGAAGTGGGGAGGAAGAGTAAGAGAAGAATGGACTTTTACTGATTTTAGGAACTTTATCCATGAAAACCAGCTGATTGATATTGGCTATGAAGGGCAGCCTTGGACATGGAGTAATAATTGGGAAGGGGAAGGTGAGATTAAACAGAGGCTGGATAGAACTTTGAGCAGTGTAGAATGGAATCTGAACTTTGGGAAGGCAAAATGCTCTCACCTGAAGTCCCATGCATCTGATCATAGTGCTTTACTTTTGGATACTAACCCCATGGAAAGAAACAGGAAAAAAAGATTCTTTTTTGACAAAAGGTGGCTTCAGAGAGAAGGAATATCCCAAGTTATCAAGGAAGCTTGGGACAAGAAGGTAGAGGGGTCGAGGATGTTCCAGGTTAAGACAAAAGTGAGGAATTGCAGAATTGCCTTACTTAGATGGAGCAACAATAATAACAGGAACTCTAGGGAAAGGATAGAGAGGATAAAGGAAAAGTTGGATCAGATTCAAGGATCTTCACTGGTTAGTATCAGAAAGGAAAAGGCTTCGCTCAAAATGCAACTGAAGGAAGCTTACAGGGATGAGGAAATTTTTTGGTGCCAGAAAGCCAGACTCAAATGGGTACAAGAAGGAGACAAGAATACTCAGTTTTTCCATGCACAGGTAAACAGCAGAAGAAAGGTAAACAGAATGCAGAAACTACAAAGGGAAGATGGGACATGGACAAAAAATGAGGGTGATTTGGGAACTGAAATTGGTAGCTACTACAGGCAACTCTTCACCAAATCTACTGAGAGTAGTAATCATGAGATTATAGATGGAATCCCAAAATCCATTTCTGAGGCTATGAACCACGATCTAACCAAGGTAGTAACAGAAGAGGAAGTCAAATCTGCAATCTTCTCTATGGATAGCAACAAGGCTCCTGGTGTAGATGGGATGTCCCCCCTTTTTTTCCAAAAGTTCTGGGATATAATCAAAGGAGACCTGGTAAATGCTATTAAAAGTTTTTTTCATTCTGGCAACATGCTAAAGGCTATTAACCATACCATCGTTTCCTTGATCCCAAAGGTCCCATGTCCTACTAACATCAAGCAATACAGACCCATTAGCCTCTGTAATGTGGTTTACAAAGCTATTGCCAAAATCTTAGGTAACAGGCTCAAGCCTATTCTGCATCATTGCATTAGCATTAATCAATCTGCTTTCATCCCTGGGAGACACATTCTAGATAACATCATTACCTCTCATGAGTATCTGCATCATCTAAAAAATAAAAGGTATGGTAAGGATGCATTTATGGCTGTGAAGCTTGATATGTCTAAGGCTTATGATAGGGTTGAATGGCAATTTTTGCAAGATATAATGGGAAAGATGGGATTCTGTGAGAAATGGATAACATGGATAATGAAGTGCATAAATACAGTCTCCTTCTCCTTTAACATCAATGGAGAGTGTAAGGAATACATTGTACCTGAAAGAGGATTAAGGCAAGGTGATCCTTTGTCACCTTATTTATTCCTCTTATGCTCAGAAGGCTTCTCTAGCTTACTGAAGAAAGCAGTGCAGACAAAAAGCATGGCAGGTATGAAGATAAGCAGACATGGCCCCTCTATAACCCATTTGTTCTTCGCTGATGACTCCTTGATCTTTTGCAAAGCCAACTCTAAAGAAGCAAAGGAGTTGAAGAGGATACTAGAGGTATATGAACAAGAATCTGGGCAGATGGTTAACTTAGACAAGTCCAGTGTGTTTTTTAGCAAAAATGTGGATTTGGCAACTAAGGAGGAAGTGTGTATGGAACTAGGAGGGATTCAACCAGTGACGCAAGGGAAATACTTAGGACTGCCTATGGTGATCTCAAGGTCTAAGGGACAGTTGTTTGGTTACATAAAGGATAATATCAAAAGAAGAATGTTAAGCTGGAAAAACATGCTTCTGAGCTCAGCGGGGAAAGAAATTCTGATCAAAGCTGTGGCAATGGCAATGCCTAATTACACAATGTCTTGTTTCAAACTACCTTGCAGGCTGTGCAAAGAGATAAGTTCTATGCTTTCCAATTTCTGGTGGGGAGAAAAAGACAACAAGAATAAGGTGCACTGCGTAGCTTGGAAGCAGCTGACAAGGGAGAAAAAATGAGGTGGTATAGGATTCCAGGACATTCAAAGTTTCAACAGAGCTTTGCTGGCTAAACAGATTTGGAGAATCATCAAAAATCCAAACCTGTTATCCAGCAGAGTTCTGAAAAGCAAGTACTTCCCAAATTGCAGTATTTTGGATTCCAGAACCCCCAACAATGCCTCATGGTTTTGGCAAAGCATCATGAGTGCAAGAGAAGAGATTCAGCGGGGAATACGAAAAAGGATAGGTAATGGCCTTTCTACTAGAATCTGGGATGATCAATGGATTCCAAACCAACATTTAGGAAGGCCAATCACAAATAAGCCAGACGATTGCCAAGTTCAGAAAGTTGCTGATCTGATAGAAGGCTATAGATGGAATAGAAATCTCATTTTCAAAAACTTCAAAAGGGAGGATGCTGAAAACATTCTCAAGATTCCTATAAACCTAACAGGAAGAGAGGACAATATTTTCTGGACAGGAAATCAGATAGGGGAATATACGGTGCAATCAGGCTACAAGGCAATCCAAGCTAAGAATGAACAGGAGGGTAGAGGGGGAAGAGAAGGAATTGAGGCTAGCTATAGGCCAAGGAGGACTGACATGTGGAGAGTGCTGTGGAAACTAAAAATCAGTCACAAAGTTAAGATCTTCATATGGAAAGGCCTGAAAGAAGCAATTCCAGTCAAGGAATTAATCTGGAGAAGATTGTCTAAAGGAGACCCTATATGCTCAGGGTGTGGAGAGGATTTAGAAACATTGGAACATCTTCTTTTGCAGTGCAAGAAAGCTAAGGAGGTCTGGAAAGTTGCACCGTTACAATGGGATGGGATCCAGGAGCAGACTGGGAATTTCAACAGATGGTGGGCTGCATTATCTGAAGCAACTCAAAGAGACCAAGGGATAGACCATATTTCTCTCACAGCTTATATCCTATGGCATATCTGGAAAAGTAGGAATGATAAAGAGTTTAACAACAAAACACATGAGCCAATACAAGTAATCACCAAAGCCTGGAATGCATGGATGGAGTTCAATGAAGGGACCAAAAAGACTAGGAGTTGTAGTATTGAATCAACAACAGCTTCACTTCACAGGAATGAACAAGAAGCTAGTCAAACTCCAGACAACAGAGTAGTAGGAATGCAGTTAAGAATAGCAACCAAGTGGAACAAGGCATCAAAGTCCATCGGATATGGCATTGTTGCAGCTGACTGTAGAGGACAGGATGTGATGGGATGGAAAATGAGAGATAGAGAAAGGTCAAACCAAGTTCAACATGAAGCTGAAGGTGTTAAATGGGCCCTGATCAAAGCAGCAGAACAAGGATGGAGGTTGGTATGTATTGGAGTTCCTAATATGGACCTGTTGCAGCAAATACAGGGAACAAAAACAGTTGGCTTGTGGTTAGCGACCCTAATAGAGGATATCCGCGAGCTAAGTAAGATGTTTCACAAATGCTCCTTTTGCATAGGAAAATATAGAAGGAATGATCTAGTTTGTTTGTTCAGTGCTCAAGCTTTGAGCAATTTTTTTGATGAAGAATGGGTTAACCCCACTCTATAGTGCAAAATGCACTTTGTACAGCATCGAGCTAGTCTCGCCTGTGTATTATCCTTTTCCAATCAATATATTCCTATCGTTTCGACAAAAAAAAAAAAGTACGAATTTACAATTATTGAGAGTGCAGAAAGGAAGCAACCCCAGTAGTAGCTACAAGTTTTAGAAAGGTTCTTGGTTTGCCCTATATATACCGCTCTGTGAACTGAGACTTGAACCATCAAACTTGCCTCGGAGATCTCTAGCCAGTCATTTGTAGCTCGAAAATTCAGCATTGAGAAGAAATGGAGAAAGCATCAAAAAAGCTGATACTATTGCTTTCTTTGTGATTGCTTCATGTAAGTCTTTCCCTCATGCATGCACACACAAATTAAAGAAAAATGCTTCCACATCCCATAAAAGTTAAGGTTTCTTACATATATATATTTGTAAAATGCAGAATTTGCCTCTCCTAAGATTTTAGAAATCATTTTATGTTCCACTGAAATTCTAAGAGTTCTCAATTATATTCAATTATGTAGGTAGATGTTAGACTTCCTCACCGAGCTTTTTGCATAGCTCAACTTCTGGTTCAACCATAGCACACAAACACGCTAAACAAGCACAGACACGTTGACATGGGACTTCAGTAACTATTGAGGCCTAATGATCATTATTAAGTTTAACCTTGTTTAATCTTAAATTGCTAAATCTTATCAAAATTTACCCGTATCAACTCCTTATTTGAAAATTTTAGTGTGAAGACATAGAAACTACTCATGATCTACAGGGACATTAGGCATTCGAAATAACTTGAGATACAATGAAAAACGAACGACATATAAACTATTTGACGGGTTAACCAATATGATTGGTGTAGTTTTAAACTATAAACTATTGAACTGAACTTGCAAAATTCATTTGCAGTGGTCATAGGGGGACCAATAGCAAAGGTGGAAGCCTCAAGAGTCCAACCAGCTGAGGCTGAAGCTGAAGCTGAAGCAGAAGCTATAGCTGAACAATTGATAACAACTCTGGAGTCAACTTTAACTGATACTGGAGGACGTTGCCCTTTCCCATGCGTTACTGATGGCGAGTGTACCAATAAACTTTGTGGCAAGACTAGATGCGAATATATCCAGCTCACTCTCATCAAACACTGTGTCTAGTTTCTCCATAATTATCACTTAATTTCATCTCTTGTAGAACCAAGGGATTTGTAGGGCGCCTTCACATAATAAAGCATGTGAGAAATCATATGCAGTAGTGTCATGTATTAAGCGCCGATATGTATTTTTCTTGATGTTGTTCACTTTACTCTTTTGCTTGTACTTGTCTTTCACAGTACAATGTACGTTTGATTTGGGTCATCCTATAATAAAGTCGATTGTTATCTATATTGGCATTTATTTGGTACATGGATGAGAGGCCTTGAATCTTTATTTTGATCATTTAATCTCGTCTTTAGAAGTTACTGTTAGATTAAACATTTTAAGTTTGTGCCCTACAAGTTGTGGATCAATGAAGAACTTCATCTTTGTACTGAACTTAGTACTAATTTTTATTTATTTATTTATTTATTATTTTTGACAAAAAAGAGTTTATATGCTTTGATGACTTGAAAGTTTTTTATTATAGGAGGAACGTCTTACCTACCAACTAAGTTGTATTTTAATATCTTGGTCAATGTAGATAGAATTTAGTATTGAAAATTTGATGTTTTCCAAGGGATAATTAAAGTTTAGGTGTCTTTTAGTTGTTACTTAATTCAATGCTCCCTAAACAGATCAAGTACCTAATTTTTCCGCTATCAACCAATTGAGGAAAATTGAGGGAATTATTTCAATTTGGAAAAATTTCATCAATTCTCCCTCATATATTATTGATGTGAAATTTTAGTTCTTAGAACCAAAATGAACAATTTTAGTTCTTAACAAATATAAAATGCTTACTTTTGATCCTTAGTTAACTTTCCGGTTGAATTTTGGCCGAATTTTGTTGGATCCCATCATCTTCCTCACTGAGTTTTGCATATTTTTTGGTCTAACTCTTAGGAAAGTTATTTTGACAAATTTTACCACTTGATTTTGGCATCAATCAAGTACCCAAATCATTTCAAACATATCTAAAGCTTCAAATCAAATAAAAATCATCACGTAAATACAAATCAAAGGATCAAAGGAGAAATCCAAAACTTTAAATTTTTCAAATTTCCCACTCTATTTTCTCCACAAGACTCAAATAAAGTTGTAACATAATTACATCCAATGATTTCTAGGATTCTAAAGAACAAGACCCATGAGAATTTTGTACCCTATAATCCGCAAAAAGGGACCAAAATTTCAACCAAAATTTTTCCAGGAAGTTAGCCAAGGACCAAAAGTGAGCTTTTTTTAATCTGTTAAGGAACCAAAATCACTCGTTTTAATTCTGAAAGACTAAAATTTTACATCAGTAATATATAAGGGATGATTGGTTCAATTTTCCCTTTCAATTTCTAATGGAACAAAACTATTGAACTTATCTGTATGTTCGTAAAACATGCTAAGGGAATAGCCGCCCCTCTTATGTCAATTTCTCTCCTTCTCAACTAAAAACGTTAAACTTTTCCTCCCCCAAACTCTCTCCTCTCTCATCTCTTGTGTCAACAAATCCTCTTCTTTGGGGTATGTGTACAGTGAAGTATGTGAGAAATCATGTGCGGTGGCACTTTTTAAGAGGACTCAAGTTAAGTAGAGTGGCAATTTTAAACACAGCGTTTTAAGTAATAACACAATACGAATACAACTCCGAGAAAACGTAACGGAAACACAGTATCAAAAGAATTTACGAAGCAATTAGGTGGACATGATTATGAGGACGTATCCAAAATAGGTCATATTGCGTTAATCCATTGGATGACACAAATCACATATTAGTAACTTGATAGCGGTTGAACATTGGCATGTTAATCCGAACTTGTAACAGGACAAGTTTATATGAGTAAAATAAAATTCTTTTTTGATTCCCTCCGGTATCTATGTAAAATTTTTGTAGATGCTTTCCTAAATTTACAGTTAAAAAAAAGTTTAGTACCCTTCTGCATAAAAGTATAAGATCCAAATGTTAAAGGCAAAGAATTAAGAATTTGATCAAATCTTTTAGACAAAATTAATACGTTTTAAACACTAACTGATCTACCTTGCATATCTATTTACACCAAATCTTTTTAAATTCCCTCCTTATTTTATCTTAAAAACAGTTTAGTTCTCCCCTGCACAGAGTACTAATGCCAAAGTCATATAGTTATTTCCACCAAATTTATTTGGAGCCATTTTAAATTTTACGGTGGAAATAATTTAATTCCCTCAAAACGCGGGAAGATCAAGGTTAGTAGACGAGGAAAAGATAATTTGAAAGAAGTTGTCTTACGTCTCGCCGTAGACCGAATGTGGCTAATGATGATGTTATGCAGTGAAATGCGAGCATATGGAGAAGTCCGGTTATGGAACATGTAATCCAAGAAGTAGATATCGTTCTTGCGGACCTCCGTGTGCCCCGTCTTCTTTGGGATGTCATTGTGAGCCATCATATAAATGATAAGACGATGACGAGGCTCGAAGACATTTGCCACTATGGTCTCCTTCCTTGTACAGCGAAAAGGTTGGTACTCGAGACCAAACCTAGCCAAACCTATTCGGGGGAACAAACTCCTTCTTCAGATCTACTGGACGTCCGTCATCCATACACCCCAAAATAGTGGCCAAATCTTGACGTGACAAGACGATTCGTCTTCCACGTACCCAGGACTCAACTATTTCTCCACTATGGCGCGCCTTACTCTCAATGTTGGCGTAGAATTCTCGCACCAAGTCGGGGTAGTAATGATTTGGAAGGGTGAGAATCGGAGCCCATCCAAGCTGAGCAAAAGCATCTGAGATGTTGTACATCATGTCAACTGGTGGACTGACGTGCACCTCAAACAAAAACTCCAAATTAGCATGCTCCTCATGACACTTCTGATTCCTGCGAGTGTTGAACCTAGCACTGTTAAATACAAATTTTTCTGCTCCACGAGAGGTGCCCTCACCAGGTTGACGGATAACTGGTGGAGGAGAAGATGACGTTTCCCCCTCAGTCACCTCCATCTCCTCATTCCTCACTACTAGAGAATGAAAGTATCGCTCTTCTTCCCCTTGGCATAGTACCTAAAAAAAAATATTTCAATTATCCACATGTACTACAACTCATTATTTGGCAACAAAATTTCAGAATTAATCTCAAATACATTTCCTCAAGTTATAATCATTCAATGATCATACAAAAAGAGACATATTTTCTAATCAAAATTGTCCAAAATCACCAACTTAAACAAGATATATATGAATTATAATTTAATCAGTGAAAATAGCATCAATCATGATTATAGCCATCTATAATTAACAATAATAATTCGCAATTAGCTATAACCATGTTTAGGCAAAAATAAAACTAATTAACTCACAAAATCAACCAAATTGTTCATTATACACAGTGCACATGCTCAAACATCATCAACTAACCATTCTTAACCATAATTAATAACCACTAATGGCTCAAAAACATCCTAAATCCATTTTCAAATTTCCTCAAAATATAGCAATTGTGAATTTATAAAGCAATAATGACCAACAAATTGCTACATTTAAACATATAAACATGCTTAAACAATCTTAATAAGCATGAATAAATTAAAAAATAGTCATATACATCATCAAATTTTTGAAATTAAAAGATGTCAGAAAACTCAGGATAAAAAATATGAACCTCTAAAATCAAAAGATTTGATGAAGAAACTTACCTCAATCACGTAGAAGGATGTTTGGTGATGCTAAAAATGTGAAAAGCCCTATAAAACAACCTCCAATTGAAGAAATTAGAGTTCAAGAACCCTAACCGTCAATCCCTCAAAAACCTGATTTTAGGTGTTTTTCTTGGATTTTAATCGGTTAAAAAGGTTGTATGAAGCTCAAAAGGTGTTGGGTTGATGATTTCTAGCAAGATTATAGAGTAAAAATGAAGATTTGTGAGTTGGGTAGAAAGGAAGAGGAAAAACGCGCCTGAGGAAGAAGAGAAAAAATGGAGAAGAAAACGCGCCTGAAGAAGGTTTTATCTGGTCAACAAAAACGCGACTGAAAACGCGCGTTCAACTCGCGTTTCTGAAGTCGCGTTTTCTTCACAAATGTCGTAGGACTGAAAACGCGCTTCTTTGAGAAAACACGACATGAAGTCGCGTTTCAGGTGGCGCGTTTTTTATCCTTGATCCAGGTGCTAAAACGCGACTTCCTTCAAAACGCGACTTCCTTCGAGTCGCGTTTCGAAGGCGCGTTTTTTTTTTGCTGTTGCAGAATTGAAAACGCACGCGTTTTCTGCTGCGAATTGTTACAGAAATTCAACTTTTGAAAAATTACAAATGGTACCCTAATCACTCAAAATGCATCATAGATCATTTGTTTGCAAAATTTATCAATGTGCGCATATGTAAAATGATAAAGACATGCATTTTACCCCTTTTAAACAGATCAAATACACCTTTAACGCAAATCAAAGGGTTGAGTTGCTTGATCAAAGTTCGCCTTTTTCGCCTCAAATGGTCATTCTTGCTTCCAATTGTCAACCCTACAACACAAAAACAACAAATCAACTAAAATACATGTATTTAAATACCAAATCACCCCAAATTAACACATATAACTTAATCATTGGGTTGCCTCCCAATTAGCACTTTTGTTTATAGTCGTTGGCTCGATTCACACGTTCAGTTTCTTAAATTGAAGAAGAGTCGCCCAAAAGACATATGAGTCATTTGGGAACGATTTCACCTGCCAAATAGGGTTTTAATCGTTGTCCATTGACCTTGAACCGCTCATTTCTTGAATTTGCCACTTCAATAGCTCCATAAGGAAATACTTGAGTAATTTCAAATGGTCCCGACCACCTTGACTTCAATTTTCCTGGAAATATCCTCAGGCGTGAATTGAATAAAAGCACTTTTTGCCCTACCTGAAATTGTTTAGGAATAATATGCTTGTCATGCCAATATTTGATCTTTTCTTTATATATTTTGGCATTTTCATATGCATGTAGCCGGTGTTCCTCCAATTCATTCAGTTCAAATAATCTTCTTCCCCCTGCAAGATTAAAATCCATATTAATTGCTTTAATAGCCCAATAAATTTTATGTTCAATCTCTACAGGTAAGTGACAAGTTTTTCCATAGACTAAACGATACGGCGACATCCCTAAGGGAGTCTTAAATGCCGTTCGGTAAACCCATAGTGTGTCATCTAGTTTTGTAGCCCAATCCTTGCTTGATTTATTCACAGTTTTCTCCAAAACGAGCTTTATCTCACGATTAGCTAGCTCCGCTTGTCCGTTGGCTTGAGGATGGTACGGGAGTGATGTCTTGTGTTTACAGCCATATTTAAACAATAAGGAATCCAGTTGTTTGTTACAAAAATATTTTCCTTCATCACTTATTATGGCCTTAGGTATACCAAACCTACAAAAAATGTTCTTTTTAAGGAACCGGAGTACAACCTTAGAGTCATTAGTAGGTGAAGCGATTGCTTCTACCCATTTAGAAATATAATCCACTGCTACTAAGATGTACTTATTATTAAAAGAACTTGGAAATGGTCCCATAAAATCTATACCCCATATATCAAATAACTCAACTTCTAAGAAGGTAGTTAGGGGCATTTCATTCTTTCGAGATATATTTCCAGTTCTTTGGCATGCATCACAACTTTTAACATATTTTCGAACATCTCGGTACATAGTTGGCCAATAAAACCCTGATTGCCATACCTTTGCCACAGTCTTTGAAGTGCTAAAATGACCATTTGTTTCAAGGTTATGACAATGATATAAAATATTATGTATTTCATTTTCGGAAATACATCTACGTACCATACCATCGGCACAATATTTATACAGCAATGGTTCCTCCCAAAAGTAACTTTTGACATCATGTAAGAATTTCTTCTTTTAATGGTAATTAAATCCCCTTGGAATCTCTCCACTTACCAAAAAATTAACAATATCTGCATACCATGGAGAATTGATAATTGTTAGGACAAACTCATCCGGGAAATTCTCTTGAATAGGAACTTGATCCTTGACTGGAATATATTCTAAGCGTGATAGATGATCCGCTACTAGATTCTCCGTTCCCTTTTTGTCTTTTATCTCCACATCAAATTCCTGCAATAAAAGAATCCACCGAATTAGTCTAGGTTTTGCATCTTTTTTATGTAACAAATATTTAAGAGCTGTATGGTCCGTATATATAATAACTTTAGATCCTACTAAATAAGGCAAATATCAATGTCAATAGCTCTTTTTCTGTCGTTGCATAATTGAGTTGTGCCTCATTTAACAACTTGCTAGCATAGTAAATGACATGCAATCGTCCTTCTTTCTTTTGTCCAAAAACTGTCCCAACCGCATAATCACTTGCATCACACATCAATTCAAATAGTGACCGAAATCAATTCCTTCTTCAACCTTTCAAATGCAACCAAACAATTGTCATCAAATTGAAAAGAGGTATCTTTACATAATAAATCACATAATGGCTTTACTATTTTAGAAAATTTTTTAATAAAACGCCTATAAAAGCCAGCATGTTCTAAAAAACTCCTTATCCCCTTGACATTGTTTGGGGGTGGTAATTTTTCGATGACTTCTATTTTGCCTTGATTCACCTCAATTTCCTTGAAGGAAATCTTGTGTCCTAAGACAATTCCTTCTTTTACCATAAAATGACATATCTCCCAATTCAGTATAAGATTTGTTTCCTCGCATCTCTACAAAATCAATTTCAAATTATGAACGCAATGGTCAAAAGATGAACCATACACAGAAAAATTATCCATAAATATCTCCATAATTTTCTCAATATAATATGAAAATATAGCCATCATGCAATGTTGAAAAGTCATAGGTGCATTGCATAAACCAAATGGCATCCTTCTAAAGGTAAAAGTGCCATAAGGACATGTAAATGTGGTCTTCTCTTGATCTTCTGGAGCTATAGCTATTTGATTATATCCTGAAAAACCATCAAGAAAACAGTAAAATTCATATCTAGCTATTTGCTCTAATAATTGATCAAGAAATGGTAGGAGAAAATGGTCTTTTCTTGTTACCGTATTTAACTTACGATAATTAATACACACTCTCCACCCTACCACAAGTCTAGATGGAATCAATTCATCATTTTTACCCACGATTGTAGTTATTCCACCTTTTTTTGGTACCACATGAATTGGACTAATCCAAACACTATCGAAGATAGGAAAAACTCTACCTGCGTCTAGCCACTTAAGAATTTCATTTCTTATCACCTCTTTCATGTTTGGATTGAGTCTTCTTTGTGTTTCCACTACTGGTTTGCAATTGTCCTCCAATAAAATTCGATGCATGCATATAGAAGGACTTATACTTTTAATGTCTGAAATTGTCCATCCAATTACCTTCTTATGCCTTCTTAGAACTCTTAACAACTTTGCACACTGCTCATCATCAAGGTCAGCACTAACAATTACAGGTAAAGTGCTATTTTCTCTAAAAAATTCAGACCTTAGATGAGTTGGAAGTGGCTTGAGCTCTAACTTTGGAGATTCAATTTCTGAAGGTGGTGAAAGCCATTTTCCTTGGCCAAGACTTTCATACAAATTACCCCTTTTATAAGGTACTTGAAAATGCAAATATTTGGCCAATTCTTCAATCTCTTCACAAACATCTTCTTGCTTACCTAAACTCATTAAACAATTCTCAAGAGGATCGAAGTCAAAGTTGACTTGACTCATCTCTTGGGGGTTAGTTTATCAATTGTGCCAATAGAATAAGCATGATCGGTAAAAGAAGGGTATTTTTCCATTTCATTCAAATTAAATTCTACCTCTTCTTCACCTACTTGAAACTTAAGCTTGCCATTTTTTACATCAATAATAGTACCTGCAGTAGTTAGAAATTGTCTACCTAGAATAATGGGTATAGATATATTTTCTTCCATATCTAACACTACAAAATCTACTGAAATGATAAATTTTTGAACTTTTATCAATACATTCTCCAACACTCCCAATGGATATCTAATAGACCGATCCGCTAGTTGCAAAGTAATGTTAGTGTGTTTAAACTCATGCAAACCCAATTGTCTAGCCACCGTTAAAGGTATTAATGATCACTAGCACCAAAATCACACAATGCCTTAGAAAAATCAACGTTACCTATGGTGCAAGGTATAGAAAAACTCCCCGGATCCTTCAACTTCGGTGGTAGTTTATTTTGAATAATTGCACTATATTCCTCCATTAATGCTATTGTTTCGTAGTCTTCCAGCTTTTTCTTCCGAGTCATGATTTCCTTGAGAAATTTCGCATAAGACGGAATCTGTAAAATAATATCGGCAAAAGGAATGTTAATGTACAATTGTTTGAAAATTTTAACAAATTTTTCAAAATCTCTATCAAACTTATTCTGCTTTAATCTTTGTGGAAATGGAACCACATGAGGTATTGGAATGGTAGCGGAAGATGATGGTTGATTTTCTCTTGGTTTCTCCCGGCTATTTTCTTCCACTATTGCCTCTTGGTTCCTCTGCTTTTCTTCTTATTTTTCGTTCTCATCTTTCTCAACTTCCACCACTGGAGGATCTTCTAATTGTTTACCACTACGAAGAGTAATGACTTTGACATGCTCCTTAGTATTAACCTCCATTTTGCTAGGTAATTCTCCTTGATTTTGATTATTCAAAGAACTAGCAATTTGACCAATTTGGACCTCTACATTCCTGTACATTGTAGTGAGTTGGTCAAATCTTCCTTCTACTCGCTCAAATCTGTCCGACGTAACCTTTGCAAGTTTTTTCACTGCAATCTCCCAACCAGGTTTAGTTTCAGTTTGTTGTTGCCTTGATTGAAATCCCGGTGGATTGGCCGGCCTTAGTTGATTTCCTTGGTCTTCCATTCAAAGTTTGGATAATTTCTCCACCCCGGATTGTAAGTATTCGAATAGGGGTTATTTTGAGCTTTACGATTGTAATTGTGAGAACCCGTATTGCCCTAATATTTTCCTAGGGTTTTTCCCCCCTTAAATTTCATGTTTTCTGCATTTTCTGGCCTAGGAATATTTTCTTGGTGGATTTTATGAGCAGTTATAGTTTTTAGATGATTTTTCTAGTATTGGAGAGTTTTTAGAAAATTAAGAATATATATTGGACGTGGGACCCACTAGTGCGGAAAGTTCGGAAAAATTCGGCCAATACGGTTAAGTTTCGGATACTGTGTAAAATTTATCGGGTGTTAAGAGATAAGTAGTGTGTGTGAAGTGATTGATGTGAGAGAGAAAAGAAAGATAAGAATGCATTTAATGAGGTGACAAGTGTCACCTTCTCATTGGGTGGACTTTAAGAATTACTATTCACATTTTTGACTTTTGACCAAAATTAGTTAATATCTCCAAAAATTCACAAAATTCACCATTTTTCTTCCTTGTGTTGGCCGGCCCTCTCTCTCTCAAAGAAGAAGGAAACTTCCCAACTTTCAAGCTTCCATTTCACTCAATCTTCCACAAACAAGAGTTTAGGTTTGATTTCATTCCATAAAAACCTTTCTTCTAGTGATAGTAAGTGTATTAGTGAAGTTTGTTTGAAGCTCTAAGGTGGTCAACATCTCTCTTTCTCTTGTTACTTGGTAAGTGATGCTTGAACCCCCCTACTACACCTAATGATGGTTATATTATGCTTAGAAGTGGCTTGAGTGATGGATTATATGATTTATTTCTTGGTTTGGCTTGATTTGGTGAAGTTTTTAATTTTATGATGAATTTTCTGGTTTAATATGAAATGGATGTTGTAGCCATCTTTGATGATTGGCAATGGACTCTAATGACTCTAGTAGGTGTGAATTGTGGATTAATGCAACCAATTTTGGATTTGAAGTGAATTGTAAAAAGTTAGGGTTCATGAACCCCTATTCTGTCCGAAATTTTAGGTCATGGATAGAGGCCGAATTGGACTTTGCTCAAAACATGAAAGTTGTAGGTATTGATGAGTTTGATGTGCCTGCAAAATTTCAGGGCATTTGGAGTAGTATAGAGAGAGTTATGCCATTTTTACTGTTGCTGTTTTTGGTGAACAGAATGTCCGAACTGCGATAGTAATCGATTGTTTTGACTGGAATTGGTTTGGATTTTGAAGTTGGTGCCTTCTGATGAAATGTAGCTGGATGTCTTAGCTTTCATGTGCCTTTGGAATCAATGCATTTGGACCTGTGTAGGCTGAGATAGACGTATTACAGTTTTCTGTGATTTTGGAACCTGCAATGACGGTTCTGGGTTGGTTTTCGGCATTTTTGACCTAGTTGTGCTAGGATTTGGACTGAGAGGCCTTCTACATTGTTGTAGCCCTGTCTGTTATCTTCGAGATGGTGGGTCTTACGCCCTCATCCGAGAAGCGTAGCGCATTTTGTGCCATTACCGCTTTTGGAGGCCAAAAACTGTTTTTGTAGTTGGGACGAATGAGTTCCAATTCTTGATTTTCTGGTTTGCTATTATGCTTGTTTATGCATATGAAACCCTATTGGGTTATGGCTTTGCGACTCGTTATCGAGTCTTATGGTAATTGTTCACTTGTTCTAGGAGGAAACGGTGGTGCACGACGTTCGTTTAACGACGGTGCATGAAACATCATTTTCTTACTTGGTGAGTATACTACTCACTTAATTGTTACTATGTGGCTTTGCTAAATGTATATGTGATGCCTTGAAGGCTTACTTGGATATTGGAATTGATTAAGGTGAGGGTGTACTTGACCGCCCTCACCCCTGTTGATAGTACCACTGATTGGCTACCGTTTTACTGCATTACTGAACTTGATATAGTGGATGGTGAATTCCATTTCATGGAAACTGAATTGGTGTCGTTTGGACGAATGTCCAACGGCCTTACTGTATCACTGAGCTCAACCCCGTTTGGTAGTCAATTGGATCGAGCCGGCGAGGGCTTGGTCGTGAAAATTGTCATGCCACGGGGACTGTACTGTGGAATCTTGTGGTAATGAGACCTTTGGTTCCGGTATACTCGAGTATTACCAAAATGACTGAATGGAGTGCGGGCCCGGTTGGGGTATGTTTGGTGGAAGGAATGGGAGTGAAGTGGGTTCTACGGTTGCTACTCATAAACGTTGACGGAGAGTCAATGAGATTGGATCAAGAATATAAGCGTGGCAATGGGCTCTTGAGAGCCGACCGTATCCTTTCACTGATTTGCTTTACTTCGAAATTGCATACTTGAAATGAATGGTTATGCTTATGTGATCTTAATTGCTATTGTGATAGTTGCTCACTGAGCTTTAGCTCACACCGTTCCATTTGTTTTCCTTACAGGAAAATGAACACTTTTGGAAAAGATTGTAATAGTTGAATGACAAGTTGAGCTCATGTACATGTATTTTGAATAGCTCCTTGAGGGTGAAACCCTAAGTGTTTTGTTTCCTCCAATGTTTGGTTTGTAAATGGTTATTGTACATGTATGGATTAGATGGATATTTTGGTATGCCGATTTGGCTTGGAAATGTTGGATTTCAATGTGTATATGTTAAATTGATGTTTGGATGACCTTTGAATCGATTTGGATTTCAAACGGCAAAAGAAAATTTTTGAACGAAAAGTCACTGGACTGAATCCGGCCAGGAATCCGGCCAGAAACTGGCCGGATTGCCGGCCGGATTACGAAGGGTTTTGGAAAAATTTTGGATTGCTCTCGGCCTAGTATCCGGCCGGACATCCGGCCAGATTCCGGCCGGATTCTGACGTGTCCTGCACTATTCATCTTCGGCGCAAAATTTTCATTTTTTTTATTTTGTGATTTTGACTTGTTTGCGTGAATGGTGAGTTCCGGAACGTTCTAGAACGATGTAAACTGTACCGTAGTCCTGGCGAGAGCTGGGCAGGCAGTCCGCTAACCCCTTTGGTTCGCCTTAGGGGAAGGTGGGGCTGTCACAGGTGGTATCAGAGCCACTTCGCGTGGTCTCTGCGCGGAGTGAGACTGGGCCAAGTGGTGTTGTGGTCCTAATTTCATGGATATGTCTAAGTGCTCGTTTGAGCGTAAGTTATGAACCGGGCATGTGATAAGTGTACGAATCATTATCATGGGACTCGAGGAAGCTAGGTATGTATGTCGGATAGGAATCTTTAATAAGGATGGTTTACTCTTGGGACCGGCCGGCTCGAGATGTGAATTATCTTAGACAAGATTCTTGCGCCCGGATACGAAAGATATGAAGGCCTAGGTTAGAAAGGATTTGGTGAACTAGAAAGGCGATTCTATGGAATTTCGTGTGGTTTGTTCGGGTGTGGTTAAGCGTGATCGACCTTGATTAAGATATAAATATTTGGACGAAACCCTAGAAGGGGAAAAGCTTTTCGTGAATTCTTTTGCATTTGTGACCTAGTTGTTCATAGTACTATTGAGGACCCTATTGTTTCATGCAATGACTTCGTATGTACTTGACTGACTGTTCCGTATGATTGCTTAACTTGGTTATGTGATCTATGTATACGTGTTACGTGTTTAAATGCTCTTCGCAGTAAATGTTTGAGTTGCTTACTCTTGTTTCATTGTTCCTGTCTGGTGCTACGGAAAGGAGGGTTAGGTGCCCTTTAACAGTATCTTCATTTGGTGACCTAGATTGACTTAGATTGATGGAAGGCACTCGGAGTGGTCGAGGCCGTGGACGCAGGACTAGACAACCCATACCGGTTAGGGGTACGGGGGAAACCTCGACTGGACCTGATCCTGAACCCCAAGCCGACCCTAATGCCCAGATAGCTGCTGCTATGTAGCAAATGACAAACCTGCTTGCACAAGTAGTGCAGCAGCAAGCCCAGAACCCAAACCCTAACCCTGGAAACCCCGGAAACCCTGGCCATCATATTGAGAGCGAGGATAGAGCTCTCGAACGATTTCAAAAGTTCGCTCCGCCAAAGTTTGTTGGGGGACCCGATCCTGACGTTGCCGAAAGATGGCTTGAAAAGATGGTGGATATATTTGCAGCCCTACACTACCCTGACGAGCGGCAGGTGACTTTTGCCGTGTTCCAGCTTGAGGGGGCAGCCCGTTCCTGGTGGAACGTAATTAGGCAGAAATGGGAGCGGGAGCAGACGCCTAGGACTTGGGTGAATTTCATCCGAGACTTTAATGCAAAGTTTTTCCCTTCTCTAGTCCAGGAGAGGAAGGAGGACGAGTTTATCCGGCTCCGGCAAGGGGCTCAGACTGTGGCGGAGTATGAGAGCCAGTTCACCCGCCTATCCAAATTTGCGCCCGAACTCATCATGACCGAGCAACGAAGAATACGGCGATTTGTCCAGGGTCTGAACGTAGAAATCCAGAAGGCCCTTGCGGCAGCCCAAATTAACGCCTTCAGCGAAGCGGTGGAGAAGGCCCAACGAGTGGAGAATGCGAGGCTCCAGGTGAAAAACTTCCAGGCGAAAAAGAGGGGATTCCCTGGAAGTAGTTCGGGGCAGGGGGATGAAAGTACCCCTCCCAAGTTTGGGCGGGGAACGGGAGGAGTAAGAATGCCGGGAGTGTCACAAGAGAGCCTGTCAAGAGGAAGCTCGGCTTCTACAGCACGCGGACCCTGCGGGTATTGTGGAAAATTAAACCATTCGGAGGACAATTGCTGGAAGAAAGGAGGAAAATGCTTGCTCTGTGGGAGTGCCGAACATCAACTTGCTAACTGTCCAGCTCGCCTGCGCGAGCGGCAAGGGACTCTGCCACCAACTACGACCAACCCTGCCCAGTCGAAGGGGGACAAGGATGGATCGAAAGTGTCCTCTCGGGTGTACTCCTTAGATGTTGACCCATCAGAGGACGTGGAAGGTAAGAATTTAATGAACCTGGCCAGTGAAGGGGTACAGATCAGTATAATGCTCAATTTAATCCCGGAGTAGTCAATGATAAGGAATTTCGAGGACGAAATTCTTTTAAGGGGGAGAGAGTGTGAGAACCCGTATTGCCCTAATATTTTCCTAGGGTTTTTCCCCCCTTAAATTTCATGTTTTCTGCATTTTCTGGCCTAGGAATATTTTCTTGGTGGATTTTATGAGCAGTTATAGTTTTTAGATGATTTTTCTAGTATTGGAGAGTTTTTAGAAAATTAAGAATATATATTGGACGTGGGACCCACTAGTGCGGAAAGTTCGGAAAAATTCGGCCAATACGGTTAAGTTTCGGATACTGTGTAAAATTTATCGGGTGTTAAGAGATAAGTAGTGTGTGTGAAGTGATTGATGTGAGAGAGAAAAGAAAGATAAGAATGCATTTAATGAGGTGACAAGTGTCACCTTCTCATTGGGTGGACTTTAAGAATTACTATTCACATTTTTTACTTTTGACCAAAATTAGTTAATATCTCCAAAAATTCACAAAATTCACCATTTTTCTTCCTTGTGTTGGCCGGCCCTCTCTCTCTCAAAGAAGAAGGAAACTTCCCAACTTTCAAGCTTCCATTTCACTCAATCTTCCACAAACAAGAGTTTAGGTTTGATTTCATTCCATAAAAACCTTTCTTCTAGTGATAGTAAGTGTATTAGTGAAGTTTGTTTGAAGCTCTAAGGTGGTCAACATCTCTCTTTCTCTTGTTACTTGGTAAGTGATGCTTGAACCCCCCCTACTACACCTAATGATGGTTATATTATGCTTAGAAGTGGCTTGAGTGATGGATTATATGATTTATTTCTTGGTTTGGCTTGATTTGGTGAAGTTTTTAATTTTATGATGAATTTTCTGGTTTAATATGAAATGGATGTTGTAGCCATCTTTGATGATTGGCAATGGACTCTAATGACTCTAGTAGGTGTGAATTGTGGATTAATGCAACCAATTTTGGATTTGAAGTGAATTGTAAAAAGTTAGGGTTCATGAACCCCTATTCTGTCCGAAATTTTAGGTCATGGATAGAGGCCGAATTGGACTTTGCTCAAAACATGAAAGTTGTAGATATTGATGAGTTTGATGTGCCTGCAAAATTTCAGGGCATTTGGAGTAGTATAGAGAGAGTTATGCCATTTTTACTGTTGCTGTTTTTGGTGAACAGAATGTCCGAACTGCGATAGTAATCGATTGTTTTGACTGGAATTGGTTTGGATTTTGAAGTTGGTGCCTTCTGATGAAATGTAGCTGGATGTCTTAGCTTTCATGTGCCTTTGGAATCAATGCATTTGGACCTGTGTAGGCTGAGATAGACGTATTACAGTTTTCTGTGATTTTGGAACCTGCAATGACGGTTCTGGGTTGGTTTTCGGCATTTTTGACCTAGTTGTGCTAGGATTTGGACTGAGAGGCCTTCTACATTGTTGTAGCCCTGTCTGTTAGCTTCGAGATGGTGGGTCTTACGCCCTCATCCGAGAAGCGTAGCGCATTTTGTGCCATTACCGCTTTTGGAGGCCAAAAACTGTTTTTGTAGTTGGGACGAATGAGTTCCAATTCTTGATTTTCTGGTTTGCTATTATGCTTGTTTATGCATATGAAACCCTATTGGGTTATGGCTTTGCGACTCGTTATCGAGTCTTATGGTAATTGTTCACTTGTTCTAGGAGGAAACGGTGGTGCACGACGTTCGTTTAACGACGGTGCATGAAACATCATTTTCTTACTTGGTGAGTATACTACTCACTTAATTGTTACTATGTGGCTTTGCTAAATGTATATGTGATGCCTTGAAGGCTTACTTGGATATTGGAATTGATTAAGGTGAGGGTGTACTTGACCGCCCTCACCCCTGTTGATAGTACCACTGATTGGCTACCGTTTTACTGCATTACTGAACTTGATATAGTGGATGGTGAATTCCATTTCATGGAAACTGAATTGGTGTCGTTTGGACGAATGTCCAACGGCCTTACTGTATCACTGAGCTCAACCCCGTTTGGTAGTCAATTGGATCGAGCCGGCGAGGGCTTGGTCGTGAAAATTGTCATGCCACGGGGACTGTACTGTGGAATCTTGTGGTAATGAGACCTTTGGTTCCGGTATACTCGAGTATTACCAAAATGACTGAATGGAGTGCGGGCCCGGTTGGGGTATGTTTGGTGGAAGGAATGGGAGTGAAGTGGGTTCTACGGTTGCTACTCATAAACGTTGACGGAGAGTCAATGAGATTGGATCAAGAATATAAGCGTGGCAATGGGCTCTTGAGAGCCGACCGTATCCTTTCACTGATTTGCTTTACTTCGAAATTGCATACTTGAAATGAATGGTTATGCTTATGTGATCTTAATTGCTATTGTGATAGTTGCTCACTGAGCTTTAGCTCACACCGTTCCATTTGTTTTCCTTACAGGAAAATGAACACTTTTGGAAAAGATTGTAATAGTTGAATGACAAGTTGAGCTCATGTACATGTATTTTGAATAGCTCCTTGAGGGTGAAACCCTAAGTGTTTTGTTTCCTCCAATGTTTGGTTTGTAAATGGTTATTGTACATGTATGGATTAGATGGATATTTTGGTATGCCGATTTGGCTTGGAAATGTTGGATTTCAATGTGTATATGTTAAATTGATGTTTGGATGACCTTTGAATCGATTTGGATTTCAAACGGCAAAAGAAAATTTTTGAACGAAAAGTCACTGGACTGAATCCGGCCAGGAATCCGGCCAGAAACTGGCCGGATTGCCGGCCGGATTACGAAGGGTTTTGGAAAAATTTTGGATTGCTCTCGGCCTAGTATCCGGCCGGACGTCCGGCCAGATTCCGGCCGGATTCTGACGTGTCCTGCACTATTCATCTTCGGCGCAAAATTTTCATTTTTTTTATTTTGTGATTTTGACTTGTTTGCGTGAATGGTGAGTTCCGGAACGTTCTAGAACGATGTAAACTGTACCGTAGTCCTGGCGAGAGCTGGGCAGGCAGTCCGCTAATCCCTTTGGTTCGCCTTAGGGGAAGGTGGGGCTGTCACAGGTGGTATCAGAGCCACTTCGCGTGGTCTCTGCGCGGAGTGAGACTGGGCCAAGTGGTGTTGTGGTCCTAATTTCATGGATATGTCTCAGTGCTCGTTTGAGCGTAAGTTATGAACCGGGCATGTGATAAGTGTACGAATCATTATCATGGGACTCGAGGAAGCTAGGTATGTATGTCGGATAGGAATCTTTAATAAGGATGGTTTACTCTTGGGACCGGCCGGCTCGAGATGTGAATTATCTTAGACAAGATTCTTGCGCCCGGATACGAAAGATATGAAGGCCTAGGTTAGAAAGGATTTGGTGAACTAGAAAGGCGATTCTATGGAATTTCGTGTGGTTTGTTCGGGTGTGGTTAAGCGTGATCGACCTTGATTAAGATATAAATATTTGGACGAAACCCTAGAAGGGGAAAAGCTTTTCGTGAATTCTTTTGCATTTGTGACCTAGTTGTTCATAGTACTATTGAGGACCCTATTGTTTCATGCAATGACTTCGTATGTACTTGACTGACTGTTCCGTATGATTGCTTAACTTGGTTATGTGATCTATGTATACGTGTTACGTGTTTAAATGCTCTTCGCAGTAAATGTTTGAGTTGCTTACTCTTGTTTCATTGTTCCTGTCTGGTGCTACGGAAAGGAGGGTTAGGTGCCCTTTAACAGTATCTTCATTTGGTGACCTAGATTGACTTAGATTGATGGAAGGCACTCGGAGTGGTCGAGGCCGTGGACGCAGGACTAGACAACCCATACCGGTTAGGGGTACGGGGGAAACCTCGACTGGACCTGATCCTGAACCCCAAGCCGACCCTAATGCCCAGATAGCTGCTGCTATGTAGCAAATGACAAACCTGCTTGCACAAGTAGTGCAGCAGCAAGCCCAGAACCCAAACCCTAACCCTGGAAACCCCGGAAACCCTGGCCATCATATTGAGAGCGAGGATAGAGCTCTCGAACGATTTCAAAAGTTCGCTCCGCCAAAGTTTGTTGGGGGACCCGATCCTGACGTTGCCGAAAGATGGCTTGAAAAGATGGTGGATATATTTGCAGCCCTACACTACCCTGACGAGCGGCAGGTGACTTTTGCCGTGTTCCAGCTTGAGGGGGCAGCCCGTTCCTGGTGGAACGTAATTAGGCAGAAATGGGAGCGGGAGCAGACGCCTAGGACTTGGGTGAATTTCATCCGAGACTTTAATGCAAAGTTTTTCCCTTCTCTAGTCCAGGAGAGGAAGGAGGACGAGTTTATCCGGCTCCGGCAAGGGGCTCAGACTGTGGCGGAGTATGAGAGCCAGTTCACCCGCCTATCCAAATTTGCGCCCGAACTCATCATGACCGAGCAACGAAGAATACGGCGATTTGTCCAGGGTCTGAACGTAGAAATCCAGAAGGCCCTTGCGGCAGCCCAAATTAACGCCTTCAGCGAAGCGGTGGAGAAGGCCCAACGAGTGGAGAATGCGAGGCTCCAGGTGAAAAACTTCCAGGCGAAAAAGAGGGGATTCCCTGGAAGTAGTTCGGGGCAGGGGGATGAAAGTACCCCTCCCAAGTTTGGGCGGGGAACGGGAGGAGTAAGAATGCCGGGAGTGTCACAAGAGAGCCTGTCAAGAGGAAGCTCGGCTTCTACAGCACGCGGACCCTGCGGGTATTGTGGAAAATTAAACCATTCGGAGGACAATTGCTGGAAGAAAGGAGGAAAATGCTTGCTCTGTGGGAGTGCCGAACATCAACTTGCTAACTGTCCAGCTCGCCTGCGCGAGCGGCAAGGGACTCTGCCACCAACTACGACCAACCCTGCCCAGTCGAAGGGGGACAAGGATGGATCGAAAGTGTCCTCTCGGGTGTACTCCTTAGATGTTGACCCATCAGAGGACGTGGAAGGTAAGAATTTAATGAACCTGGCCAGTGAAGGGGTACAGATCAGTATAATGCTCAATTTAATCCCGGAGTAGTCAATGATAAGGAATTTCGAGGACGAAATTCTTTTAAGGGGGAGAGAGTGTGAGAACCCGTATTGCCCTAATATTTTCCTAGGGTTTTTCCCCCCTTAAATTTCATGTTTTCTGCATTTTCTGGCCTAGGAATATTTTCTTGGTGGATTTTATGAGCAGTTATAGTTTTTAGATGATTTTTCTAGTATTGGAGAGTTTTTAGAAAATTAAGAATATATATTGGACGTGGGACCCACTAGTGCGGAAAGTTCGGAAAAATTCGGCCAATACGGTTAAGTTTCGGATACTGTGTAAAATTTATCGGGTGTTAAGAGATAAGTAGTGTGTGTGAAGTGATTGATGTGAGAGAGAAAAGAAAGATAAGAATGCATTTAATGAGGTGACAAGTGTCACCTTCTCATTGGGTGGACTTTAAGAATTACTATTCACATTTTTTACTTTTGACCAAAATTAGTTAATATCTCCAAAAATTCACAAAATTCACCATTTTTCTTCCTTGTGTTGGCCGGCCCTCTCTCTCTCAAAGAAGAAGGAAACTTCCCAACTTTCAAGCTTCCATTTCACTCAATCTTCCACAAACAAGAGTTTAGGTTTGATTTCATTCCATAAAAACCTTTCTTCTAGTGATAGTAAGTGTATTAGTGAAGTTTGTTTGAAGCTCTAAGGTGGTCAACATCTCTCTTTCTCTTGTTACTTGGTAAGTGATGCTTGAACCCCCCCTACTACACCTAATGATGGTTATATTATGCTTAGAAGTGGCTTGAGTGATGGATTATATGATTTATTTCTTGGTTTGGCTTGATTTGGTGAAGTTTTTAATTTTATGATGAATTTTCTGGTTTAATATGAAATGGATGTTGTAGCCATCTTTGATGATTGGCAATGGACTCTAATGACTCTAGTAGGTGTGAATTGTGGATTAATGCAACCAATTTTGGATTTGAAGTGAATTGTAAAAAGTTAGGGTTCATGAACCCCTATTCTGTCCGAAATTTTAGGTCATGGATAGAGGCCGAATTGGACTTTTCTCAAAACATGAAAGTTGTAGATATTGATGAGATTGATGTGCCTGCAAAATTTCAGGGCATTTGGAGTAGTATACAGAGAGTTATGCCATTTTTACTGTTGCTGTTTTTGGTGAACAGAATGTCCGAACTGCGATAGTAATCGATTGTTTTGACTGGAATTGGTTTGGATTTTGAAGTTGGTGCCTTCTGATGAAATGTAGCTGGATGTCTTAGCTTTCATGTTCCTTTGGAATCAATGCATTTGGACATGTGTAGGCTGAGATAGACGTATTACAGTTTTCTGTGATTTTGGAACCTGCAATGACGGTTCTGGGTTGGTTTTCGGCATTTTTGACCTAGTTGTGCTAGGATTTGGACTGAGAGGCCTTCTACATTGTTGTAGCCCTGTCTGTTAGCTTCGAGATGGTGGGTCTTACGCCCTCATCCGAGAAGCGTAGCGCATTTTGTGCCATTACCGCTTTTGGAGGCCAAAAATTGTTTTTGTAGTTGGGACGAATGAGTTCCAATTCTTGATTTTCTGGTTTGCTATTATGCTTGTTTATACATATGAAACCCTATTGGGTTATGGCTTTGCGACTCGTTATCGAGTCTTATGGTAATTGTTCACTTGTTCTAGGAGGAAACGGTGGTGCACGACGTTCGTTTAACGACGGTGCATGAAACATCATTTTCTTACTTGGTGAGTATACTACTCACTTAATTGTTACTATGTGGCTTTGCTAAATGTATATGTGATGCCTTGAAGGCTTACTTGGATATTGGAATTGATTAAGGTGAGGGTGTACTTGACCGCCCTCACCCCTGTTGATAGTACCACTGATTGGCTACCGTTTTACTGCATTACTGAACTTGATATAGTGGATGGTGAATTCCATTTCATGGAAACTGAATTGGTGTCGTTTGGACGAATGTCCAACGGCCTTACTGTATCACTGAGCTCAACCCCGTTTGGTAGTCAATTGGATCGAGCCGGCGAGGGCTTGGTCGTGAAAATTGTCATGCCACGGGGACTGTACTGTGGAATCTTGTGGTAATGAGACCTTTGGTTCCGGTATACTCGAGTATTACCAAAATGACTGAATGGAGTGCGGGCCCGGTTGGGGTATGTTTGGTGGAAGGAATGGGAGTGAAGTGGGTTCTACGGTTGCTACTCATAAACGTTGACGGAGAGTCAATGAGATTGGATCAAGAATATAAGCGTGGCAATGGGCTCTTGAGAGCCGACCGTATCCTTTCACTGATTTGCTTTACTTCGAAATTGCATACTTGAAATGAATGGTTATGCTTATGTGATCTTAATTGCTATTGTGATAGTTGCTCACTGAGCTTTAGCTCACACCGTTCCATTTGTTTTCCTTACAGGAAAATGAACACTTTTGGAAAAGATTGTAATAGTTGAATGACAAGTTGAGCTCATGTACATGTATTTTGAATAGCTCCTTGAGGGTGAAACCCTAAGTGTTTTGTTTCCTCCAATGTTTGGTTTGTAAATGGTTATTGTACATGTATGGATTAGATGGATATTTTGGTATGCCGATTTGGCTTGGAAATGTTGGATTTCAATGTGTATATGTTAAATTGATGTTTGGATGACCTTTGAATCGATTTGGATTTCAAACGGCAAAAGAAAATTTTTGAACGAAAAGTCACTGGACTGAATCCGGCCAGGAATCCGGCCAGAAACTGGCCGGATTGCCGGCCGGATTACGAAGGGTTTTGGAAAAATTTTGGATTGCTCTCGGCCTAGTATCCGGCCGGACGTCCGGCCAGATTCCGGCCGGATTCTGACGTGTCCTGCACTATTCATCTTCGGCGCAAAATTTTCATTTTTTTTATTTTGTGATTTTGACTTGTTTGCGTGAATGGTGAGTTCCGGAACGTTCTAGAACGATGTAAACTGTACCGTAGTCCTGGCGAGAGCTGGGCAGGCAGTCCGCTAATCCCTTTGGTTCGCCTTAGGGGAAGGTGGGGCTGTCACAGGTGGTATCAGAGCCACTTCGCGTGGTCTCTGCGCGGAGTGAGACTGGGCCAAGTGGTGTTGTGGTCCTAATTTCATGGATATGTCTCAGTGCTCGTTTGAGCGTAAGTTATGAACCGGGCATGTGATAAGTGTACGAATCATTATCATGGGACTCGAGGAAGCTAGGTATGTATGTCGGATAGGAATCTTTAATAAGGATGGTTTACTCTTGGGACCGGCCGGCTCGAGATGTGAATTATCTTAGACAAGATTCTTGCGCCCGGATACGAAAGATATGAAGGCCTAGGTTAGAAAGGATTTGGTGAACTAGAAAGGCGATTCTATGGAATTTCGTGTGGTTTGTTCGGGTGTGGTTAAGCGTGATCGACCTTGATTAAGATATAAATATTTGGACGAAACCCTAGAAGGGGAAAAGCTTTTCGTGAATTCTTTTGCATTTGTGACCTAGTTGTTCATAGTACTATTGAGGACCCTATTGTTTCATGCAATGACTTCGTATGTACTTGACTGACTGTTCCGTATGATTGCTTAACTTGGTTATGTGATCTATGTATACGTGTTACGTGTTTAAATGCTCTTCGCAGTAAATGTTTGAGTTGCTTACTCTTGTTTCATTGTTCCTGTCTAGTGCTACGGAAAGGAGGGTTAGGTGCCCTTTAACAGTATCTTCATTTGGTGACCTAGATTGACTTAGATTGATGGAAGGCACTCGGAGTGGTCGAGGCCGTGGACGCAGGACTAGACAACCCACACCGGTTAGGGGTACGGGGGAAACCTCGACTGGACCTGATCCTGAACCCCAAGCCGACCCTAATGCCCAGATAGCTGCTGCTATGCAGCAAATGACAAACCTGCTTGCACAAGTAGTGCAACAACAAGCTCAGAACCCAAACCCTAACCCTGGAAACCCCGGAAACCCTGGCCACCATGTCGAGAGCGAAGATAGAGCTCTAGAACGTTTTCAAAAGTTTTCTCCGCCAAAGTTTGTTGGGGGACCCGACCCTGACATGGCTGAGAAATGGCTTGAGAAGATGGTAGACATTTTTGCAGCTCTACACTACCCAGACGAACGGCAGGTGACTTTTGTCGTGTTTCAACTCGAGGGGGCTGCTCGTTCCTGGTGGAACGAGATTAGGCAGATGGGAGCGGAGCCAGACGCCTTAGGACTTGGGTGAATTTCAATCCGGCAGACTTTAATATGCAAAGTTTTCCCTTCTCTAGTCAGGAGAGGAAAACGAGGACGATTTATCCGGCTCCGGTCAAGGGCTCACAGACTGTGGCGGAGTATAGAGCCAGTCTCAACCGCCTACTCCAAAATTTGGCCCGAACTCATCATGACCGAGCAACAAGAATACGGCGATTTGTCCAGCGTCTGTAACGGTAGAATCCAGAAGGCCCTTGCCGGCAGCCCAAATTAACGCCTTCAGCGAAGCGGTGGAGTAAGGACCCAACGATGGGAGAATGCGACGGCTCCAGGTGAAAAACTTCCAGGCGAAAAAGAGGGATTCCCTGGAAGTAGTTCGGGCAGGGGGATAAGTACCTCCCAAGTTTGGGCGGGGAACGGAGGAGTAAGAATGCCCTGGGATGTCACAAGAGAGCTGTCAAGAGGGAAGCTCGTGCTTCTACCAGCACGCGGACCCTGCGGGTATTGTGAAAAATTAAACCATTCGTTGAGGACAATTGCTGGAAGAAGGAGGAAAATGCTTGCTCTGTGGGAGTGCCGACATCAACTTGCTAACTGTCCAGCTCGCCTGCGCGAGCGGCAAGGGACTCTGCCACTAACTACGACCAACCCTGCCCAGTCGAAGGGGGACAAGGATGGATCGAAAGTGTCCTCTCGGGTGTACTCCTTAGATGTTGACCCATCAGAGGACGTGGAAGGTAAGAATTTAATGAACCTGGCCAGTGAAGGGGTACAGATCAGTATAATGCTCAATTTAATCCCGGAGTAGTCAATGATAAGGAATTTCGAGGACGAAATTCTTTTAAGGGGGAGAGAGTGTGAGAACCCGTATTGCCCTAATATTTTCCTAGGGTTTTTCCCCCCTTAAATTTCATGTTTTCTGCATTTTCTGGCCTAGGAATATTTTCTTGGTGGATTTTATGAGCAGTTATAGTTTTTAGATGATTTTTCTAGTATTGGAGAGTTTTTAGAAAATTAAGAATATATATTGGACGTCGGACCCACTAGTGCGGAAAGTTCGGAAAAATTCGGCCAATACGGTTAAGTTTCGGATACTGTGTAAAATTTATCGGGTGTTAAGAGATAAGTAGTGTGTGTGAAGTGATTGATGTGAGAGAGAAAAGAAAGATAAGAATGCATTTAATGAGGTGACAAGTGTCACCTTCTCATTGGGTGGACTTTAAGAATTACTATTCACATTTTTGACTTTTGACCAAAATTAGTTAATATCTCCAAAAATTCACAAAATTCACCATTTTTCTTCCTTGTGTTGGCCGGCCCTCTCTCTCTCAAAGAAGAAGGAAACTTCCCAACTTTCAAGCTTCCATTTCACTCAATCTTCCACAAACAAGAGTTTAGGTTTGATTTCATTCCATAAAAACCTTTCTTCTAGTGATAGTAAGTGTATTAGTGAAGTTTGTTTGAAGCTCTAAGGTGGTCAACATCTCTCTTTCTCTTGTTACTTGGTAAGTGATGCTTGAACCCCCCCTACTACACCTAATGATGGTTATATTATGCTTAGAAGTGGCTTGAGTGATGGATTATATGATTTATTTCTTGGTTTGGCTTGATTTGGTGAAGTTTTTAATTTTATGATGAATTTTCTGGTTTAATATGAAATGGATGTTGTAGCCATCTTTGATGATTGGCAATGGACTCTAATGACTCTAGTAGGTGTGAATTGTGGATTAATGCAACCAATTTTGGATTTGAAGTGAATTGTAAAAAGTTAGGGTTCATGAACCCCTATTCTGTCCGAAATTTTAGGTCATGGATAGAGGCCGAATTGGACTTTGCTCAAAACATGAAAGTTGTAGGTATTGATGATTTTGATGTGCCTGCAAAATTTCAGGGCATTTGGAGTAGTATAGAGAGAGTTATGCCATTTTTACTGTTGCTGTTTTTGGTGAACAGAATGTCCGAACTGCGATAGTAATCGATTGTTTTGACTGGAATTGGTTTAGATTTTGAAGTTGGTGCCTTCTGATGAAATGTAGCTGGATGTCTTAGCTTTCATGTGCCTTTGGAATCAATGCATTTGGACCTGTGTAGGCTGAGATAGACGTATTACAGTTTTCTGTGATTTTGGAACCTGCAATGACGGTTCTGGGTTGGTTTTCGGCATTTTTGACCTAGTTGTGCTAGGATTTGGACTGAGAGGCCTTCTACATTGTTGTATCCCTGTCTGTTAGCTTCGAGATGGTGGGTCTTACGCCCTCATCCGAGAAGCGTAGCGCATTTTGTGCCATTACCGCTTTTGGAGGCCAAAAACTGTTTTTGTAGTTGGGACGAATGAGTTCCAATTCTTGATTTTCTGGTTTGCTATTATGCTTGTTTATGCATATGAAACCCTATTGGGTTATGGCTTTGCGACTCGTTATCGAGTCTTATGGTAATTGTTCACTTGTTCTAGGAGGAAACGGTGGTGCACGACGTTCGTTTAACGACGGTGCATGAAACATCATTTTCTTACTTGGTGAGTATACTACTCACTTAATTGTTACTATGTGGCTTTGCTAAATGTATATGTGATGCCTTGAAGGCTTACTTGGATATTGGAATTGATTAAGGTGAGGGTGTACTTGACCGCCCTCACCCCTGTTGATAGTACCACTGATTGGCTACCGTTTTACTGCATTACTGAACTTGATATAGTGGATGGTGAATTCCATTTCATGGAAACTGAATTGGTGTCGTTTGGACGAATGTCCAACGGCCTTACTGTATCACTGAGCTCAACCCCGTTTGGTAGTCAATTGGATCGAGCCGGCGAGGGCTTGGTCGTGAAAATTGTCATGCCACGGGGACTGTACTGTGGAATCTTGTGGTAATGAGACCTTTGGTTCCGGTATACTCGAGTATTACCAAAATGACTGAATGGAGTGCGGGCCCGGTTGGGGTATGTTTGGTGGAAGGAATGGGAGTGAAGTGGGTTCTACGGTTGCTACTCATAAACGTTGACGGAGAGTCAATGAGATTGGATCAAGAATATAAGCGTGGCAATGGGCTCTTGAGAGCCGACCGTATCCTTTCACTGATTTGCTTTACTTCGAAATTGCATACTTGAAATGAATGGTTATGCTTATGTGATCTTAATTGCTATTGTGATAGTTGCTCACTGAGCTTTAGCTCACACCGTTCCATTTGTTTTCCTTACAGGAAAATGAACACTTTTGGAAAAGATTGTAATAGTTGAATGACAAGTTGAGCTCATGTACATGTATTTTGAATAGCTCCTTGAGGGTGAAACCCTAAGTGTTTTGTTTCCTCCAATGTTTGGTTTGTAAATGGTTATTGTACATGTATGGATTAGATGGATATTTTGGTATGTCGATTTGGCTTGGAAATGTTGGATTTCAATGTGTATATGTTAAATTGATGTTTGGATGACCTTTGAATCGATTTGGATTTCAAACGGCAAAAGAAAATTTTTGAACGAAAAGTCACTGGACTGAATCCGGCCAGGAATCCGGCCAGAAACTGGCCGGATTGCCGGCCGGATTACGAAGGGTTTTGGAAAAATTTTGGATTGCTCTCGGCCTAGTATCCGGCCGGACATCCGGCCAGATTCCGGCCGGATTCTGACGTGTCCTGCACTATTCATCTTCGGCGCAAAATTTTCATTTTTTTTATTTTGTGATTTTGACTTGTTTGCGTGAATGGTGAGTTCCGGAACGTTCTAGAACGATGTAAACTGTACCGTAGTCCTGGCGAGAGCTGGGCAGGCAGTCCGCTAACCCCTTTGGTTCGCCTTAGGGGAAGGTGGGGCTGTCACAGGTGGTATCAGAGCCACTTCGCGTGGTCTCTGCGCGGAGTGAGACTGGGCCAAGTGGTGTTGTGGTCCTAATCTCATGGATATGTCTAAGTGCTCGTTTGAGCGTAAGTTATGAACCGGGCATGTGATAAGTGTACGAATCATTATCATGGGACTCGAGGAAGCTAGGTATGTATGTCGGATAGGAATCTTTAATAAGGATGGTTTACTCTTGGGACCGGCCGGCTCGAGATGTGAATTATCTTAGACAAGATTCTTGCGCCCGGATACGAAAGATATGAAGGCCTAGGTTAGAAAGGATTTGGTGAACTAGAAAGGCGATTCTATGGAATTTCGTGTGGTTTGTTCGGGTGTGGTTAAGCGTGATCGACCTTGATTAAGATATAAATATTTGGACGAAACCCTAGAAGGGGAAAAGCTTTTCGTGAATTCTTTTGCATTTGTGACCTAGTTGTTCATAGTACTATTGAGGACCCTATTGTTTCATGCAATGACTTCGTATGTACTTGACTGACTGTTCCGTATGATTGCTTAACTTGGTTATGTGATCTATGTATACGTGTTACGTGTTTAAATGCTCTTCGCAGTAAATGTTTGAGTTGCTTACTCTTGTTTCATTGTTCCTGTCTGGTGCTACGGAAAGGAGGGTTAGGTGCCCTTTAACAGTATCTTCATTTGGTGACCTAGATTGACTTAGATTGATGGAAGGCACTCGGAGTGGTCGAGGCCGTGGACGCAGGACTAGACAACCCATACCGGTTAGGGGTACGGGGGAAACCTCGACTGGACCTGATCCTGAACCCCAAGCCGACCCTAATGCCCAGATAGCTGCTGCTATGTAGCAAATGACAAACCTGCTTGCACAAGTAGTGCAGCAGCAAGCCCAGAACCCAAACCCTAACCCTGGAAACCCCGGAAACCCTGGCCATCATATTGAGAGCGAGGATAGAGCTCTCGAACGATTTCAAAAGTTCGCTCCGCCAAAGTTTGTTGGGGGACCCGATCCTGACGTTGCCGAAAGATGGCTTGAAAAGATGGTGGATATATTTGCAGCCCTACACTACCCTGACGAGCGGCAGGTGACTTTTGCCGTGTTCCAGCTTGAGGGGGCAGCCCGTTCCTGGTGGAACGTAATTAGGCAGAAATGGGAGCGGGAGCAGACGCCTAGGACTTGGGTGAATTTCATCCGAGACTTTAATGCAAAGTTTTTCCCTTCTCTAGTCCAGGAGAGGAAGGAGGACGAGTTTATCCGGCTCCGGCAAGGGGCTCAGACTGTGGCGGAGTATGAGAGCCAGTTCACCCGCCTATCCAAATTTGCGCCCGAACTCATCATGACCGAGCAACGAAGAATACGGCGATTTGTCCAGGGTCTGAACGTAGAAATCCAGAAGGCCCTTGCGGCAGCCCAAATTAACGCCTTCAGCGAAGCGGTGGAGAAGGCCCAACGAGTGGAGAATGCGAGGCTCCAGGTGAAAAACTTCCAGGCAAAAAAGAGGGGATTCCCTGGAAGTAGTTCGGGGCAGGGGGATGAAAGTACCCCTCCCAAGTTTGGGCGGGGAACGGGAGGAGTAAGAATGCCGGGAGTGTCACAAGAGAGCCTGTCAAGAGGAAGCTCGGCTTCTACAGCACGCGGACCCTGCGGGTATTGTGGAAAATTAAACCATTCGGAGGACAATTGCTGGAAGAAAGGAGGAAAATGCTTGCTCTGTGGGAGTGCCGAACATCAACTTGCTAACTGTCCAGCTCGCCTGCGCGAGCGGCAAGGGACTCTGCCACCAACTACGACCAACCCTGCCCAGTCGAAGGGGGACAAGGATGGATCGAAAGTGTCCTCTCGGGTGTACTCCTTAGATGTTGACCCATCAGAGGACGTGGAAGGTAAGAATTTAATGAACCTGGCCAGTGAAGGGGTACAGATCAGTATAATGCTCAATTTAATCCCGGAGTAGTCAATGATAAGGAATTTCGAGGACGAAATTCTTTTAAGGGGGAGAGAGTGTGAGAACCCGTATTGCCCTAATATTTTCCTAGGGTTTTTCCCCCCTTAAATTTCATGTTTTCTGCATTTTCTGGCCTAGGAATATTTTCTTGGTGGATTTTATGAGCAGTTATAGTTTTTAGATGATTTTTCTAGTATTGGAGAGTTTTTAGAAAATTAAGAATATATATTGGACGTCGGACCCACTAGTGCGGAAAGTTCGGAAAAATTCGGCCAATACGGTTAAGTTTCGGATACTGTGTAAAATTTATCGGGTGTTAAGAGATAAGTAGTGTGTGTGAAGTGATTGATGTGAGAGAGAAAAGAAAGATAAGAATGCATTTAATGAGGTGACAAGTGTCACCTTCTCATTGGGTGGACTTTAAGAATTACTATTCACATTTTTTACTTTTGACCAAAATTAGTTAATATCTCCAAAAATTCACAAAATTCACCATTTTTCTTCCTTGTGTTGGCCGGCCCTCTCTCTCTCAAAGAAGAAGGAAACTTCCCAACTTTCAAGCTTCCATTTCACTCAATCTTCCACAAACAAGAGTTTAGGTTTGATTTCATTCCATAAAAACCTTTCTTCTAGTGATAGTAAGTGTATTAGTGAAGTTTGTTTGAAGCTCTAAGGTGGTCAACATCTCTCTTTCTCTTGTTACTTGGTAAGTGATGCTTGAACCCCCCTACTACACCTAATGATGGTTATATTATGCTTAGAAGTGGCTTGAGTGATGGATTATATGATTTATTTCTTGGTTTGGCTTGATTTGGTGAAGTTTTTAATTTTATGATGAATTTTCTGGTTTAATATGAAATGGATGTTGTAGCCATCTTTGATGATTGGCAATGGACTCTAATGACTCTAGTAGGTGTGAATTGTGGATTAATGCAACCAATTTTGGATTTGAAGTGAATTGTAAAAAGTTAGGGTTCATGAACCCCTATTCTGTCCGAAATTTTAGGTCATGGATAGAGGCCGAATTGGACTTTGCTCAAAACATGAAAGTTGTAGGTATTGATGAGTTTGATGTGCCTGCAAAATTTCAGGGCATTTGGAGTAGTATAGAGAGAGTTATGCCATTTTTACTGTTGCTGTTTTTGGTGAACAGAATGTCCGAACTGCGATAGTAATCGATTGTTTTGACTGGAATTGGTTTGGATTTTGAAGTTGGTGCCTTCTGATGAAATGTAGCTGGATGTCTTAGCTTTCATGTGCCTTTGGAATCAATGCATTTGGACCTGTGTAGGCTGAGATAGACGTATTACAGTTTTCTGTGATTTTGGAACCTGCAATGACGGTTCTGGGTTGGTTTTCGGCATTTTTGACCTAGTTGTGCTAGGATTTGGACTGAGAGGCCTTCTACATTGTTGTATCCCTGTCTGTTAGCTTCGAGATGGTGGGTCTTACGCCCTCATCCGAGAAGCGTAGCGCATTTTGTGCCATTACCGCTTTTGGAGGCCAAAAACTGTTTTTGTAGTTGGGACGAATGAGTTCCAATTCTTGATTTTCTGGTTTGCTATTATGCTTGTTTATGCATATGAAACCCTATTGGGTTATGGCTTTGTGACTCGTTATCGAGTCTTATGGTAATTGTTCACTTGTTCTAGGAGGAAACGGTGGTGCACGACGTTCGTTTAACGACGGTGCATGAAACATCATTTTCTTACTTGGTGAGTATACTACTCACTTAATTGTTACTATGTGGCTTTGCTAAATGTATATGTGATGCCTTGAAGGCTTACTTGGATATTGGAATTGATTAAGGTGAGGGTGTACTTGACCGCCCTCACCCCTGTTGATAGTACCACTGATTGGCTACCGTTTTACTGCATTACTGAACTTGATATAGTGGATGGTGAATTCCATTTCATGGAAACTGAATTGGTGTCGTTTGGACGAATGTCCAACGGCCTTACTGTATCACTGAGCTCAACCCCGTTTGGTAGTCAATTGGATCGAGCCGGCGAGGGCTTGGTCGTGAAAATTGTCATGCCACGGGGACTGTACTGTGGAATCTTGTGGTAATGAGACCTTTGGTTCCGGTATACTCGAGTATTACCAAAATGACTGAATGGAGTGCGGGCCCGGTTGGGGTATGTTTGGTGGAAGGAATGGGAGTGAAGTGGGTTCTACGGTTGCTACTCATAAACGTTGACGGAGAGTCAATGAGATTGGATCAAGAATATAAGCGTGGCAATGGGCTCTTGAGAGCCGACCGTATCCTTTCACTGATTTGCTTTACTTCGAAATTGCATACTTGAAATGAATGGTTATGCTTATGTGATCTTAATTGCTATTGTGATAGTTGCTCACTGAGCTTTAGCTCACACCGTTCCATTTGTTTTCCTTACAGGAAAATGAACACTTTTGGAAAAGATTGTAATAGTTGAATGACAAGTTGAGCTCATGTACATGTATTTTGAATAGCTCCTTGAGGGTGAAACCCTAAGTGTTTTGTTTCCTCCAATGTTTGGTTTGTAAATGGTTATTGTACATGTATGGATTAGATGGATATTTTGGTATGCCGATTTGGCTTGGAAATGTTGGATTTCAATGTGTATATGTTAAATTGATGTTTGGATGACCTTTGAATCGATTTGGATTTCAAACGGCAAAAGAAAATTTTTGAACGAAAAGTCACTGGACTGAATCCGGCCAGGAATCCGGCCAGAAACTGGCCGGATTGCCGGCCGGATTACGAAGGGTTTTGGAAAAATTTTGGATTGCTCTCGGCCTAGTATCCGGCCGGACATCCGGCCAGATTCCGGCCGGATTCTGACGTGTCCTGCACTATTCATCTTCGGCGCAAAATTTTCATTTTTTTTATCTTGTGATTTTGAATTGTTTGCGTGAATGGTGAGTTCCGGAACGTTCTAGAACGATGTAAACTGTACCGTAGTCCTGGCGAGAGCTGGGCAGGCAGTCCGCTAACCCCTTTGGTTCGCCTTAGGGGAAGGTGGGGCTGTCACAGTAATTATTGACGAATTGTATCTCCTCAGAATCAACACACTCATTAGTATCATGTTCATCTCCACATATAGAACAACACGCTACATGTGCATTAGATGAACTTGGGCCAACTCCACCTTGTCTATTTAGCAATTTCATCACATTATTCATTTGAGCACTCAGCATATTGAGAGTGTCCATTTCTATCAAACCTGCGTGACGTCTTGTATTACCTCTCTCATTGGCTCATTGGTAGTTATTTGCGGCTATTTCTTCTATCAAATTCTAACTTCTTGGGGTGATTTACCCATTAAAGCTCCACCTGCAACTGCATCGATCATAGTTTTAGTAGAAAAAACTAAACAATTATAGAAGGTTTGTATGATTAACCACTCCGGCAGTCCATGATGTGGACATTTCAGAAACAAATCTCTAAACCTTTCCCATGTCTCATATAATGATTCACCTTCCAATTGGCTAAAACTAGTGCTATCCATTCTTAGTTTAGCAGTCTTACCTGGTGAAAAATACTTATTCAAGAATGCTCTTGATAAATCATCCCATCCGGTGAAAGTATTAGGAGCATGAGAGTGTAGTCAAAGTTTGGCCTTATCTCTCAATGAAAATGGGAACAATCTTAGCCTTATAGCATCATCACTAACTCCATTCATTTTAATTGTATCACAAATTTCTAAAAATGTAGCTAAGTGTGAATTAGGATCTTCTACTGCATTACCTCCAAATTGAGATTGTTGAACCATTTGGATAAGTGATGGTTTAATCTCTAAATTGTTAGCATTTACCGAAGGCCTTGCTATGCTCGTTTGAGATCCTTGTGTTCCCGGTAGAGCAAAATCTCGTAGAACTCGCTTATTTGCTTCATTTTCTACCATTTCTTCTTCAAATGGAAACTCTATTAAGATTTCCTCTATTGGTTGCCAAATCTCTTGTTCCTTTTCCTGTAGTGTGCTCCTCTTTTGTCTACGTAGTATGCTCTCAATTTTTGGATCGAAAAGTGCAACTTCTCGAGACACCCGGTGCATACACTACAAACAGAAATAAGAGATATTATGCAACTTCAATTGTCAAAAATTGATTATAATGTAGGATTAAATATAATCAACTCAACTAAAAAAATAAAGCTGTCTAAATTAATAAAAATGATTAGGCTCTAATATTGCCGCTCCCCGGCAACGGCGCCAAAAACTTGACGAAATTTTTATATCAATGCAAATTTAATCCGAATTTATACCCGTTTGACTACAAGTATACAGGTCAATTTAATAGTTTAGGGCATTAATCGGATCGATCCCACGAGGAGCAATGTATACAAATACTAGGACCTTATTTTCTCTATTATTTAGACTTATAGTGAATTTGAGCAGAAAAAATTATATTACTACTATCTATAAATCTGATTTGATAAGATCTAGATGCAAATGGAGAAATTTTCACTAAAGATTAAATCTAGAAATGTAGATTCCACTTATGGCACAAAAGATCCAAATGAACTATCTTAATACTTGTTATTACTCTTGTTTAACCAGGAATTTATTTCCAAAAAAAATAAATCACATTCTCATGATAATAATGGTCTAGATCAGTTTAGTTTATCCTAATCTCTTGGTAAATACTAAATCTGTTCTATTACATGCATGAAATACAAATTTTATCCACTTGAATGTATTTCTATTCTCATGAATATACTACTCAAGCTCTACTTATATTTTTCCATTATTTTTACCATTTTTCAATGAGTAAAAATAACTATAAACCTACTATTGGTGATCAAACAACAACAAGTAATCCAACATACACAAGTAGACAAGTTAATAAAAGATACAACAAGTATAAATCACATTCAATTTATATCACTTGGCCATAAGTTTCATCTACTCCCTAGATAAAGGAAATTAGCTACTCATGAATGGTAAAACACTCATAACTTCATTAATGTAAAACATCATAAATTACAAGTACAAGTAGAGTGAAGAAAATCTTAGCCAAGATATGGTGAAGCCTTCCAAAAATCTCCTTTGTCTTGAATGTAAATGATTACAAAATGAAGCCCCAATTCCTCTTGCAAGTTTCTAGCTAGAGAGAGTTTTTGCTAGCAGAAAATCTGATTACGTATGGTTCTCCTGACCTCTCCCAATGTCTCTGCATAAAAACTGCTGAAGAACTTCATTTTTCCAAGTCAAATTCTACCTTTTGATTCCCAAATCTCAACTTTGTTAGGATAGTCAATAACCAATATTTTTTACTTGAAAATAAGCCATATTGTCTGCCATTTTATCTTCTGAAACATGTGCATCGAATTCCCTTGCAACTTATAGCTAGAAAGTAGTCTGAACACAAGAGAAATGGCTGAGCAAATTGGAGATTTTCGGCTACAAAACGCGACTACACAAAACGCGGCATCAACTCACGTTTTCAACTTGGCCTTGTTTCAACTGCGATTTTCTCTATGATGAAGGCTGAACTAGCTTTTGTGCAAAACACAAAAGTTGTAACTCTTTGAGTTAGCTTTCCAATGCTTTAAAAATCATCCAAATCGGAGCTTTGTAGCCTGATATATGATCGAAATACTATCACCTGGTCAAACCCCTGTTTCGATTTTCGACCACAGAATGCAGCTTTTGTATTCTAACTTTTTGTCCATGAAAATAGTAGAATTTGATTTCAATGTCTTCATAACAATTGTAGGTCTCTTTCTTAGCTTTAAAATGGTATAAAGATCACCTCAATCCGATAAGGATAGCTCTAAATATAGTCGAAATATTGAAGAGTGTCAAAATTGTCTTGATGCACTTCTTCACTTAAATGTTTTTCACTTCATTTCTCTTTTTTACCACTTGAATTCATCACCAACTATCTACTTTTCACCTCATTTGACATCATTTGGTAATTGGATCATTAACCTGCAAGAAAATGAAGTTTTTACCATTAAAATCCATAAAAATGCCGTATTAGCCACTTTTACCAAAAACATATATTTTTACCAAAACCTAGTTATTTTAGTAATAAAATTAAATAATCAAACCAAAATTAACTAATAAAATGCACTTAAAAATACGTAAAATAAATCCTTATCAGAGCTACCTCAGGTTTCTTAGCAAGAAAATATGTGGACTTTCTAAGGATGAACAAGAGAATAACAGTTTCTGAGTTCAAGGATAAGGTACACATAGAGTTGAATGTAAACATTACTAAAACTCAAGTTTATAAGACATTCATGAAGGCAAAAATTTTGATCCATGGGAGCTACAAAGATTAGTACAAGAGATTGTGGGGTTATTGTGATGAACTAATGAAGGCAAATCCTGGTTCTACAGTGTACATAGAGACTACATTAGATAAAAATTCTGGAAAACAAAAATTTCAAAGACTTTACATTTGTTTCAAGGCACTGAAGAGAGGATTTAAATCTGGTTGTAGGAAGATAATTGGAGCTGATGGTTGCCACTTGAGAGGTCCACATCCGGGTGTGTTATTAACTGCAGTTGGGATAGATCCAAATGACTGTGTTTATCCAGTTGCATATGCAGTAGTTGAAGCAGAAAATAAGAGGTCGTGGAAGTGGTTTATTGAATTCTTGAAATATGACCTATCTATCAATGATCAAAGAAATTGGAGCTTCATAAGTGATAGACAGAAGGTGAATAAGATCAACTTACATTGTTTATATATGTTTATTACATATATATGAATGCTTACTGATTGTGCTAAACTTGCATTTGTCTATTTTGCAGGGTTTAGGATCTGCAATTCAGGAAGTCATTCCAGATGTTGAGCACAGACATTGTGTAAGGCACTTGCACAACAACTTCAAAAAAAATCATCCGGGTGAAGCATTGAAGGAAAGATTTTGGACATGTGCAAGGTCATCGTACATGAGGATGTTCGAAAATCATATGGAGTGTTTAAGGGATTATGATGTAGCTGCTTGGAAGTGGTTAAGTGACAACACCTCTCCCTATCACTGGTCAAGATCACACTTTCGAGTGGCTGCCAAGTGTGACATTCTCCTTAATAATTTATGTGAAAGCTTTAATTCGGTCATAATGGATGCAAGGGAAAAGCCAATCCTTGGAATGCTTGAGACTATTAGAATCTATCTAATGGAAAGGCTTCGTACAAAAAGGGAGTGGATGAAGAAGAGGAGTGATAAGATCTGCCCAAAAATTCAAAAGAAACTGGAGAAGGCAAAAACAGAAGCAGCTGCAAACATCGCGAGATGGTCTGATCAAGATAAATTTGAGGTTACACATATGTATGGAGGCAAACATGTGGTGGACTTAAAGCAGCAGACTTGTAGCTGCAGGAGATGGGAGTTGACTGGATTGCCATGCTGCCATGTGATTTGTTGTATTTCTTTAATAGGTCAAGAGCCAGAAAGTCTTGTTCACCATTACTACTTGCGAGAAAGTTACTTGAAGGCTTATGAGCCAGCAATTGCTCCTTTGAGTGGTCCAAATGTTTGGGTGCAATCGGATAAAGATCCTGTCTTACCACCCTTGAAGTTGAAGTTACCTGGTCGGCCAAAGAAAGTAAGAAGAAGGGAACCAGAAGAGCCTAGGCCTAATTCGAAGGGGGTTACCAAACTTTCTAGATCTGGCCTTGTTAGAATGACATGTACAAAATGCTATCAAAAGGGGCATACAGTGAGAAAGTGTCCACTGCTGGTACCTTCTAATGAGCTTGGTGCATCTACCAATAAAAGGCCACCACCGTCCAACTCCAACAAGTGTAGCAAATGCAAGGCACTTGGCCATAACAAGAGAACTTGTCCACAAAAATCTGGTAATTTGACCTATCCCTCATCCACTGATTTATGGTGTAATACTTAACTAATGATGCTTTGACATGTGCAGATCAAGTGTTCGGGAAGGAGCCGACTGAAGTACCTCTGGAATCTAGCTCAATGCCAGATGTTCCAAGTGGTCAGCAATTTAGGATTTTTCCATGTAACTCATGATAATTTTATTCTTGTACTTGTTACTTGTTTTAACTTTATTTCATGGTCAGGTGATAAAGCACAGGCTGTTATTGATGAACAAGAGGTTATTGATTTACAACCATCGGGTCAAGAAGAACTACCTGAAGTGCAAAAGAAATTCACCAAGTGTTCCTTCTGTCATGGCTTAGGACATAACCGGCAAACATGTGCAACCTGGCAAGCTCAAGCATGGAGAAAAAGAAAGGCTGCTATGACTGTTTTTGGTCCATTCCCTCCATCAAAGGGAAAAATGACTAGGAAAAAGGAGAAAGTAAGTTCAAGTAATTAAAACAGAAACAAACAGCATGTCTTGCACATTTGCTGGACAATGATTTTGACATGACTTAAAACAAGACTGTTTATGGCTTTTGACATGTGCCTTTATTTGTGTAGGCACATAGGCTGTTGGATGAAGAAGATGATATTGTCGCCCAGTCAACTGAATAGAGCTTGGGAATAAAAAGCTTCTATTTTGTGGGACATGCTCTGTTTTGTACATTAAGAGCTTTTGTTTTGTCAATGGATACTAATTGGATTAACAATAGGAATTTGATGTATTTTGATCAATATACATGTGTCAACTTCTAATGATTTGATGTGGCTGCATTTTGTCTAAAACGAATTCAATGCTGAAGTAAAATCAGCCTGCTATATTGGCAATGTCGCACCTATGTTGATGACTATGAACTTCTATTCGCACTCTTCCTATACCATTTACTTTGACTTTCTTCTTGTTGTTTAGCAGTTTATATGGGGTATTTGTGCGAGTAGGGATTATCGAAATTTAGGATGAAATGCTGTCAAATTTTTTATACAACTTGAGGTGAATCTCTGTTAAATTTTAACAAAGACATCTTTCAAGGTAATATGCCCAACAACTGACAAAATCTCTCAATCATTTTATAGCCATTTCGTTTCAGTAAATGTGCCCAGCAACAACTGACAAAATCTCTCGATTAATTTACAAAAACATCATTCGAGACAATGTTCCATTTTAATGCATAAACATGTTCCATACACCCATGTCTACATTCCAACATTACGGCATTCAAATTACATGAAGCAATTACTCAACTTCTAACTTCATACAACAGGATCTAATGTAGCATTTTTAAGTTGACATTCCTTTCATTGCCACTGGGTAATAGTACAACAATAACCATAATATATATGCAAACCACGACTACCATCAACCACTTCCTTGCTGCTTTCAACTTCCTAATTTCACTTTTGAGCGCCTTGTTCTATTTTTCAAACTTACACATTTCAATTTTCATGAAATTATTTTCTTCCTCAGCTTTCCTCAAATTCTTCAAAATTCTCGCCATCATATTTTTTGTCATCTGTTGCATAGGTGGATCATACCACAGAAAATAATTGCAGGCTTTTGAGGTCTACAATGACCATTAATATCAGCCATTAGTTGTAGTAAATTACATAATACATCAAAATATACAAACAATATGTCGTGATTAATTGTAAAAATTACCCCATAATTTATGCATCCATGAAATCTTTTGCCTGGGTTCGCAAATGTCCATGAAGTTACAATTCTACATTCTTCACGGCAATGGCAAAATACTACCTCATTCCCATTGTAGAATTCTACCCTCTCTCTCTTCACCCCTGTCGAATGCCCACTTGCTCGGCTATCCAGATTTGAGTGTTGGCTGCTACATAAACTTGAGGCGGAGTTGTCGAAGTTTCTGCTTGATTGCATTTCACCTGCTTGTCGAAGTCTCTCCCTCAGTTTCTGCTTGTCGAAGTTTCTGCCCTAATTTCTATCAGCTACTGTGGGTCGATTTGCAGAGGTTTCTTTTGCTTATCGTGAAACAGAGCTGCTATTCTAATCCCTATAATTAGACAATTATACCTGTCATTCCAATTATACCCCTGGTCCGCTGTGGAAAATACATAAAATGCAGTGGCACCGCCCAATAAATCTTATATTGAACTCGATAAAATTGTTTGAGGATTAAATTGGTGAAAAAAAAAACCGTGAAGGACTAAATTGGTTTAAGTGAAAAAGTTTAAGGACCAAATTGGCGATTTGTCCTTAAATTTTACAATGGAAATAATTTAATTCCCTCATAATTGGTGGATTGAAGCCAAGGTACTTAAAGACAAAGTCCCTTTGAGAATTCATACCAAATTTTTTTAGATGAAAATGAATTTTTTTTTAAAGAAAATGTGGTGGGTCCTTCCAATATTTATATGCAGCAAAATTTTTGAATTGTCACCTAAACTTACCGTGAAAATAAATAAGGGATGGGATGTGTGTTACTAGGGCAAAGAGTATAAGTTAGAAGTCGTGATTTCGAAATCTCCTACCTACGCTTTAAAAAAAAAATGTTCCTTCCTAGACATTGTATTGGAACCAAAGATCTTATATTTATTTATACCAATTCTTTGGAGTAGCTCCTGAATTTTCCATGAAAATAATTTAGTCCTCTCCTATCAAAACTAAAGGTTAATGACAACGGCCCATAAAATGTTTAACACAAATTTTTTCAAACAAAATAAATTTTTCCCTTTTTTTTGAAAGAAAACCACTTCATGAGTTCCTTCTACATTCATTTACACCAAATATTTAGAATTTTCTCCTATCATGAAAATCGCTAATTAAGTTCCATCCTACTTAAGTGTGTTTTGACTCACTTACAAAGTGGTTTATATTTATTCTTATTTTTAATATGTCATGAATTTTCTTTTGAGTAAATGTTATCTACATTATTCCCAAAAAATTCAAAAATCTTATTTCCAAAAAAAAAAATCTACATTATGCCCCTATCACGTAGTGGCAATGTTTCTATTTAACATGACAACTCAAGTTGACGGAAGGGCTAGGATTATATGTTTTAATTAGTTAGAGGGGTAAAATTTATTAATAAATAGTTGAAGGGTTAAAATTTAAATTTTATAATAGTTTGAGGGCCAATGTTGTGCATATGATGCTATTGTTGTTAAACATAATGACTCAAATTGACGGAAGGGTTAGGATTATATGGTTTAATTAGTTGGAAGAGTAACTTATCAATTAATAATTGTAGAGTCAAAAGTTAAATTTTGTAACAGTTTGAGAGCCATTGAAATATTTTACCCGTCTTTGTATGTGCAAGTGTGCATGATAGGGTGTCAATTATTAGTAATTTTATTGTTAATTTTCCTCTTTGTCCTTGCTAAATATTATTTTAATTATTAACATATACTTATATTTGGTATTTGGACCTATTTACAGGAAGTGGAACTGAAATGTGCTGAAAAGGGGGACCTTCTTGAGATAATTGCTCCACACGTGGGAGACTTCTAAAAGCTACACAAACCTGGCCCACATGGAGAGCAGAAACGGATTTCCTATCTTTGTGCTAATGAAAAATTGATTTGCACTAGGAGTCCTGTCGCGCCCCACTTTTTTTGGAAAAAAATAAAATAATTGTCTTTTGTTGAATTTTATTGATTTGGGAAAAATGAATTTTATTGATAAAAACAAAAATGGGTCTAAATGGGACTTTTGAAAATGCGACGATTTGACCCAAGAAAAATAGTTCAAAAAGGGTTTTTATATGAAAAATGGAGTCGCCACTTGGTATAGAGTTAGGGTGTACCAAGTCACCCAAAAAATGAAATTTTTAAAGAAAAAAGTAAGAAAACCCTTTTTAAACGACTCCTAGTCCACGTAAAACAAAGAAAAAGGTTCGGGAGTCACATTTGACGAAGGGGAAGGCAAGGATAAAAATCCAAGGCACCCCTTCGACCTAACCAAGGCTAGTTGCGTGATTTAACCCTTATTTTCCTATATTTTCTACCCAAAGTATGTATTGCAAATTGGATATGACTAATGGATGAGAAATGCAATCTTAAGTCTAGAAATGTCTCTGATGAGGCTTTTGATCCCATTCACATGAATTGTGAAGGTCAATAAGGAAAGACCTCATAGAAAATCATGAACGACGCAAATGAGGACTCAAATGAGAGTGTAAGCGTGCAAAGTGTAGAAAAAAGGTGCATGTGTGCAATTTGAAAGTATTTGTGTGCAAATGAATAAAAATATGAATGCTCGTGTGCAAGTGAATGAAAATAGTAAATATATAAGTAAAATAGGTGCAATGTGTGAAGTGAAAGGTAAAGAAAGTGAATGAGTGTGGACTTAAAATATATAATTAGTGAGGAAAATAGTGAGAAAATGATATGAAAATGCATGAACTTAGAGGAATGCATCAGGTCGGGTACGGGAATGACCTCTAATTTTTGTGATTTTAATTTCCCCTTTGATTAGAAGGAAAAACTAGCGTGCTAAGGCTATTTTGAAGCCACACTCGCTCGTTTCCCTTACCCAAGGGGGTTTCTCAGGCAAATGGACCCTATAACTAGCATGAAATGCAAAGGTCTAAAATGAAAGGGAAAGGTTAGAGAGACATGCCAAATGCCATAAAACTAAAAAAATGCATGAAATGCAGTGAACATGCAAACATGTACTAACGAGGGGAAATCCCTAAGGGTCTAGCGTTGGACTAGCCCATTCTACGAATTCCGACTAGCATTGGACTAGCGGAAACGTACATTCATCCATCACATTCATTTATAAATATAGAAAGCAAGTAGACATGCAAAACACTCATAAACATATAGCACATAACACTTAGCATGCTCGACTAGATGCAAGGACCTAACAAAGCAAATTAACACATAGTAACTAAGCATGCAAGACAAATAAGACGATTAAAGCCCTAACTATTACATTTGCTAGCTAAAACAAAGAGGAAAGGGAAAATGGACCAAATTACTTGCTATGCCCTATCTATTACAAGCCAAGAGGTGTACACATACCCCATAAATGAAAATAAAAGAAAGATTTAAAAATAAAATAAAAGTAAATAAATGAAAGGCATTAATAAACATTTAAGAAAACCAAGTAGGCATGCAATTTTCATTTAGCAAATTGGATCACATAGGGAGATACAAAAAAAAATAAAAGAAAGTATACCGTCCCCTTTTGTGGTGCTAATAAGTTGGAAAAGGTTCTAAATTGGAGCTACAACCACTAAACAAAGGATTAATGTACCAATTTAATAGTAAATCAAACAACACAAATTCTTCAAAAACAAAAATTAAAGAACCACTAATAACTATGAAATTGAACCATTAGATCCCTTTAGATAATCAAACAAGTCCATATTCATCAAATGAAAATCCAAGTTAAAAGGGAAAGGAAACTCGAAGGACCCAATTGATTAATCTTTTCAATTGCTTAGGCCATGATAGAATAAGAAGGGATTTGAGGGGTTAAAGAGCTATTATAAGAACTCTTTTCATGCAAAAACATGCAACCTACGAAGGAAACTTGTTTCTTTGGTATATAAAAATCCTCCAAACACACACTAAACCCCTCGGAATACAGATTTTCCATCAACAAGGGTGCCAAAAAAAATGAAGAATCTTAACACCTCCTTAGGACCTTTTGAGAAGAAAATAGATGTAATAACATCAATAAAAGTAGACTGCAATAGATCCCTATTAAAATCAGGTATGACCAATTCGCTACTGTGAGTCAAATATCTTTCTCCACTACACTCAAAGGAAGCAGGTAATGCAGCAAAAGCAAGAGACAAAGCATCACTTTAATCCAGAAATAATCACAAAAGATAAAAGTAAACATGAAATTGGATCAATCCAAGGCATTTAAAGGAAGGTGAACAGCCCATGTAAAATTTAAAACAAGTAGTGACTTGATTGCAAAAACTAAAGAAATTTGAGAGGTCAATTTGATTGATTTTCCCAATTTTTTGGGTCATACTGGCATAAGGGGAAACTTGAGGGGGTTAAGAGGCAATTTTGAAACAATTTTTCCATGCAAATTCATGCAAGCTACGTGAGACTTAAACTACTGCAACTAAAAATGCAACATGCTCTCTTTTGCTTCCAAGACAAAACCAAACGCACAGCTTATTGTTCAAGCTCGGATTTCAAACCCAAACACACAACTTTAATCTAGACCCAAACTTCATATTCACCACCATCCAATCAGGTAGAAAATTTAGAAATATTTCATGCCAAACTCTGGAAAATCATGCAAACATGTAAAGGGAAAAAAAAACAAAAGGCTGCTGCAATCTCTTTGCAATTTTTACACCATTTCAGCCGAGATTTCATCATGCAAACGAGTTCACCAAACCCAGATTTTAACTATCAATTATCAACTAAATCAAACCCAAGATTTAAATGTACAAACAAAGTGATGAAACCGACTTGTAAGCTGTTGCCGAATAGAGCATAAAACTAATACAGCAAAAATGATGTGAGAAACGTTTCTGCAATTTTCTTATAAACTCAGATACTTATCACAATCTTGATTAGATGTAATTAAACTCAACGTCACAACTTTAGACCAAGCCCATAACTAAACCCACCATCATAATCCAAACAAACAAAAAACCCAAGAAGATATCATGCAAATTTCTGGAATAAACATGCGTGCAACAGATTTTTGTTTCACTCAAATTTCTGGTTTACACACAGCCAATTAATCTCATGCAGGGCTTAATCATCCAGTATTTAGTTAGCTAAACACACAGCCAATTAATCTCATGCAGGGCTTAATCATCCAGTATTTAGTTAGCTAAACACACAACCAAGCGAGGATCAAGCACTTTCCAGCAAATTTCATACTAAAATACCCAAAACAACTCCATCGGCTAAGCTGGAAGATTGGTCTAACAATCCAGCAACATCCAACAAAATTTTCCAGCCATACAACCGAATTCCCAGCCATAAAGATCACATGCAAGACCAAATAACAAACTATCTATCAGATTGGATCCGAAATCAAGTTCAAATAATATCCATAACCATCAAAATTTCCAGAAATTTTTCTGTTTAGCCCGGATGATCTTGCCTTAAGGCAGATTGCACTTTTGAATTTTTATTCCTCTGTTTTATCAAACTGATTGGCTACATGCAGGGCCTAAGTACTCATTATTAGCTGCATATTTATGATTATAAGCCCAAATTACAAAAATCAAAACCAATTTAAGCTGCACTACTCCAAGCAAGCTCACGGCAAAATTTCTAGCCAAGACAGAATTTTCCACAGCTTTGTTTTTACCATTTGATTGCGAAACTTAACACATGCAAGACTCTAATCCTGATAATCATCCAAAATCCAATTAGATAAACATCTTTCATGCTCAGATTGTCCAAATTCAGACCCATTCAGCAGCCAAAATAAAACAAGTGCATCAAGCTCACGGCAGGAGCTTTATATCTAACCAGAATTTCAAACAATCCTGCTCCCGGTTGGCTTGTATGCAATCTGACTTTGTATCTTTTCAATTTTCGGACTTAATCAAGGTTAATTAGTTTCATGCAGAGCTAAATCATCCAGACTTTGGTTAGTTAAACATACATATAGCTCAGATCACCAAAACTTGGTCAACCGAAACTGCAAATTTCCAGCTTAAACTCTCGGCAACCATTTTCTTCACAAACAGATTTTTCTATAACTTAAATTATCATCTAACCACACAATCCTCACATGCATGCCCTTAAACAACTTCATCAACCTATAAACATCTAGTCTAGGTCCAGAAATTACCTCAGTTTGGAGCTCAACACCCTCGGCTAGCTGCCAAAAAATGTTTCCCTCCTCTCGGCTGTCCAGAAATTGCAGCCCGCAACTCTTCCTCTCCCTTGCTCAAGCTTGCGTCTCAGCTCAAGGCTGAGCTCGGTTTGTGTAAGCTGTGGAGTTGGTGGTTGTGGTCGAGCCCAGCTGATGGAAGATGAAGAAGAAAATGATATCTCAGCAGTGGTGAAGGAGGTGAAGGCAGACGGTCCACACCCTTCCTCTTACTCACACTCTCTCGGTTGGTCTTACGGTGAAGCTGGGATTGAAGTTCGGTCCTCCCTTTTTCTCTCTGTCGTTAACTCCAAAGTAGTTAGTCACTCACGGCTCAAGGCAGACAAGCAAAAATGGAATCCGGAGATATTGTGTTGAGTAGTAGAAGCTGGAATAATCCAGTCATTCGCGGTAGTGGAGGTTGAGTATATATGTGATAATGGAAGATGGAACCGGCAATAAGGATGGAAGGTGCTAGTATATGAAGTGGAAAAATGGATTCGGCCGAAATGGAGTTGTGATTTTTATTTTGATTTTTTTCCTTTTTTGAAATTAATTGAATAAAACTGATAATAGAAAAAGATAACAAACAACAAAAACAACAAAAAAAAGTAATTTAATTAACAATGAGTAAAAACTAAATAAACTAGAATCAACAAAAATACAATTTTCCATTTTTCATCAATTTTCATCATTTTTTCTTTTCCTCAACTTAATAATTTAACAAAAATAATAGTAAAACTAAATAAAAACAACAATTTTAATTACAAACACATCAAAGTAAACAAACTAAAATAACAAAATTACCATTTTCGATTTTTCTTTCATTTTCATCATTTTTCATCATTTTTCCCTTCTTTTTTTCACAAATTTTACGTTAAAACTTAAAACTAAAACTAAAACTAAAACGTGAACAAAATTAATATGACAAATAATTAGCAAATAAAAGACAAATAAAAAGGTAACAACTAAAATGCAGACAATCTAAAACAAAATCATGAATTAGATGCAACATACAAATTATTTAAAAATTTGGTGTCTACAGTTTGCCCCTCTTTGTTTGAGTTTTGAAAAAACTTGAGACAAAGAAGTAGACACCAAATACTTACCTGTGGTATTCGGCTGCAAAATGATTCGAACGGACAGGAATTTTTAAAAACGGGACTGACCCGAACGAGGAATTTAAAACGGGACTGACCCGAACAAGGAATTTAAAACGGGACTGACCCGAGCAAGGAATTTAAAACGGGACTGGCCCGAACAAGGAATTTAAAACGGGACTGGCCCGAACAGGAGTTTAAAACGGGACTGGCCCGAACAGGAGTTTAAAACGGGACTGGCCCGAACAGGATTTAAAACGGGACTGGCCCGAACACGGGAGGAATTTAAAACGGGACTGGCCCGAACAGAATTTAAAACGGGACTGGCCGAACAGAATTTAATTTAAAACGGACCTGGACGAACAGGAGTTTAAAACGGGACTGGCCGAACAGAAATTTAAAAGGGACTGAACCCGAAAGCAGCGAAGTTTAAAACGGGACTTGGCCGAAACAGAATTTAAGACGGGACTGCCCGACGAGGAGTTTAAAAGGGACTGGGCCCGAAACAGAATTTTAAAAACGGGATTAGGCCCGAACAGAAATTTAAAACGGGGACTCGGCCCGAACCATTTGTAATTTAAAACGACGGTCCGAATCAGGTAGTTATAAAGGACTGGCTCGTAACAAGGAATTAAAACTTGGGACTGGCCGAACAGAATTAAAACGGGACTGGCCCCGAACCAAGGAATTTTTAAAAACGGGACTGGCCGAACAGAATTTAAAACGGGACTGGCGAAAGAATTAAAAGGGGCTGGCCGAACGGGAGTTTAAACGGGACTGGCCGAACAAGAAATTTAAAAGGACACTGACCCGAACAGAATTAAAAACGGGACTTGGCCGGAACAGAATTAAAACGGATGGCCGCGAAAGGAGTTTTAAGGAGGGAACAGGCCCGAAACAAGAAATTTAAAACGAGGACTGACTCGAACAGGAATTAAAAACGGGACTGGCCCGAACAGAATTTAAAACGGGCTGATCAACATAGAGAGGGAGAAGTTTTGAGAGATGATTGAAATTTTTTACCTGAGAATAGTTCAACTTTTGTACCAAGAGGGAAATTTGGATTTCTGTGACTGAAACGATAGCTGATGCTGTTTCTTATGATCGAGTCTTGCAAATAACATCTATCCTTGTTTACTGGGAAGCTTTGTCTGACATCGGTTTAGGTGCCAAAAAGAGAGTGACTGCTTTTGTTTGTGAATGCAACATTCCTGCAAGAAAAGAAGAAATAATGGACTTGCCACCATTGTTTGATCCGGTTTGCCTTGAGAGAATCGTGTAAACATAAGTCTTGTGATGCTTTTATTTCGGCTCGGCGGCGTCTGCCTTAGTCGAACTTGAAACCTTTCAATTTCTGAGACTGATAAAATACGGATTTACCACGTCACCCAATCCAGGTGGTAGCTTTGTTGTATGTTACTCCCTGTAACTGATGATTGAATCCCCTATCTTTGCACAAACCTCAGGGTTTATCATTCATTTGAATTCGATGGTGCAAGAATGATGCATGAAAATTAGTCATATAAAATCAACGTATATGCAAGATGATTTCCTATGTTAAACAAAAATGAGCATGCAAAAGAATGTATACAATCATAAGCATTCATACACAAATAATTGAGAACAACCAAGAGGTTTATAAAGATACATTTTGCAAAAGAATATTTGTAAAGAACAAATACAAATTTAACCAACGAATATCATATTCAAAACTTTGGATATTTTCTCTTCGGAATCCGATATTGGCAGAAGTATCACAAATATGAGGAAGCCCCTAAATGAACCAGGTCACCAGCTGTTCCTTCTTGCGCTCGTCCGTTGCGAAAAACCCTCCTTGACGCCCTTCCGGGTTTTCACCAAGGTTGCCCCTCCCCTTTTTGTTTTTGCTTTTCCTTTTCCTTTTTGTTTTTTTTCTTTTTGTTTTTGTCTTTTCTTTTTGTTTTTTGTTTTTTTTTTTTTTTTTTTTTTTTTTTTTTTTTTGACAAGGCGCCCTTTCGGGTTTTCACCTAAAGAATAAAGACACATCTCGACCATGATCGACTCAGAAATATGAGTTAAAGGTTTCAGGCATCAGTAAAATGCACTTCCCTTGTAGATTAGGCGAAGGCATTACGGACATCACTTGCCAGTTGATTATCAAATTTTGCTAATAGAAATGCAACAAATGACGGAAGCCAGGACTTTGGGCTTTGTGATGAGGTCAGGTGGGGTGCTTTGAAAAAGGTTGAAGGTTGAAAGCAGATTTGATACGAAGGGTGAAATAACTTGAGATTGCACTATCCGAAAACAACTCCAAGACTGAGGAAAATTTGCCCCAGTTTGATCAGCTTTTTCTCTTTTTGCATTTTTCATTGCATTTTCCTCACTTTTTGCATTTTTCTTTGAAAACTAAATTTGCCCCAGTGTGGGGTTCTTTTCCCTTTCTTTTGCTCATCTCTCTTTCAAAAATTAAAATTTTGCCCCAGTGTGGGGTTTGCAATTCTCAGGGGTTATCAAACGAAAATTTTGTCAATTCTGATGGCTCAAAGGGGACAAGTAGAGATAAAATGTTTTTAGTGTAAAAGAAAATGGCCTGACTTGCATTTCGCCATTTGCATGAATTTCTAAAGAAAATTTGCATGATCAAATAAAAAACTTTTTGCACATATCTGAGTTGATGGGTTGAGGGAAAACCCGTCCATCCATTTCCGCCAAAATAAGAGCTCCGCCAGGTAATACCTTTTGGACAACGAACGGCCCTTGCCAATTTGGAGCGAACTTGCCTTTAGCTTCATCTTGCATTGACAAAATTCGCTTCAGTACCTTATCACCTTTTTCAAATGCCCTCCGATGAACTTTTTTGTTGTAAGCTCGGGCCACACGTTTTTGATAGCATTGCCCATGACAGATAGCATTGAATCGCTTCTCATCTATCAAAGTCAATTGCTCATGGCGCTGCTTGATCCAATCGGCCTCCTCCAATTTAGTCTCCATAAGGATTCGCAACGAAGGAATTTCAACCTCAGCTGGTAACACAGCTTCCATTCCATACATGAGTGAATACGGCGTTGCCCCAGTTGATGTCCGGATAGAAGTCCGATACGCCATTAATGCATAAGGCAACTTTTCATGCCAATCGCGATGCTTTTCTGTCATTTTGCGGATAATTTTCTTCAGATTTTTATTTGCGGCTTCTACAGCTCCATTCATCTGAGGCCTATAAATGGCAGAATTGCGGTGTTTGATTTTGAACTGCTCACATAGTCCATCTACCATGTCATTGTTCAGATTCTTGGCATTGTCCGTGATAAGCGTTTCAGGTACCCCAAAGCGACAGATGATGTGATCTCTCAGGAAATTGACCACTACCTTCTTCGTGACATGTTTGAATGACTCTGCTTCAACCCACTTGGTAAAGTACTCAATTGCCACCAATATAAATCGATGTCCATTTGAAGCAGGAGGATCGATTGTACCAATCATGTCCATACCCCACATTGAACAAGGCCACGGGGCGGTCATGCTATGCAACTCAGTGGGTGGAGCGCGTATAATGTCACCGTGCATTTGGCATTTTATACATCTCCGGACAAAGTCTATACAATCATGCTCCATAGTAAGCCAGAAGTATCCGGTTCTCATGATTTTCTTTGCTAGCAAATGGCCATTCATGTGAGGTCCACAAACGCCACTATGCACTTCTTTCATCATATATTGAGCCTCATCCTCATCAATGCACCTTAAAAGGTTCAAATCCGAGGTTCTTTTGTATAACACTTCTCCATTTAAGAAGAATTTGGAAGCCATTCTACGCAGAAAATTCTTGTCTTTTGTACCAGCATGCAGAGGGTAAGACCCAGTTTTAAGAAACTCCTTAAGATCACTATACCAAGGAACATTGTCAAAAGACTCATTTGCAACCCAGCAGTGGGCAGGCTTGTCTTGAAGTTGAACTTGGATTGGTTCGATTTTTAATTCATCTGGATACTGGATCATGGAAGCTAAAGTGGCCAAAGCATCAGCAAATGCGTTTCGGGCTCGAGGGAGATGTCTGAATTCCAAATTTTGAAATTGCTTGGCCAGAGTGAGCAGACTACAATGGTAGGGTAGAATTTTTGAATCTTTGGTTATCCATTGCTTCAAAGTTTGGTTCACGAGCAAATCTGAATCACTAAAAGCTATCAACTCCTTGATTTCCATTTCCAAAGCCATTTTGAGACCAAAAATGCAGGCTTCATATTCAGCCATGTTATTCGTGCAAGCGAATTGCAATTTGGCAGCGGCAGGGTAGTGCTTCCCTTCGGGTGACACCAAAACAGCTCCAATTCCAACTCCGAGAGAATTTGAAGCTCCATCGAAGAAAAGCCTCCATTCAGGACTTTGTTCACTTATATCATCTGCAGCGCTTACAAATAGGACCCTCTCGTCGGGGAAATAAGTACGGAGTGGTTGATAATCATCATCCCTTGGATTTTCCGCCAAATGATCAGCTATAGCTTGCCCCTTGACCGCCTTTTGTGAGGTGAAAACAATGTCGAACTCTGATAGAATTATTTGCCATTTCGCCAAACGCCCAGTCAGCATCGGCTTCTCCAAAAGATACTTCAAAGGATCAGACCGGGAAATAAGATACGTGGTATGACTCAACAGATAGTGTCTCAACTTCTGGGCTGCCCAGGCCAATGCACAGCAGCTTTTCTCAATGAATGAATAATTAGCCTCGTACTGCGTGAACTTTTTGCTTAGATAGTAAATGGCTTGTTCTTTCCTTCCGGATTCATCGTGCTGACCTAGAACACACCCTACTGCTCCATCGAGTACAGATAAATACATAATCAAAGGTCGGCCCGGTTTGGGCGGCACTAAGACTGGTGGATGCAACAAATAATCTTTAATCTTGTCGAAAGCCTGTTGACACTCCTCATTCCAATACAACGGCACATTCTTTCTCAATAATTTGAACAACGGCTCGCATGTGGCAGTTAGTTGGCCGATGAACCTCCCAATGAAATTGATCTTCCCTAAGAAGCTTTTCACGTCCTTCTGAGTTTTCGGCACTGGCATATCTCGAATTGCTTTGATTTTTGCCGGATCTATTTCTATGCCCTTCTTGCTAACAATGAATCCCAACAGCTTACCCGCAGGTGCTCCGAAGGCGCATTTTGCAGGATTTAGCTTCAAATTGTACTTCCGTAACCTCTCGAATAATTTCTTCAGATCAACCAAGTGATCCTCTGCCCTTTTAGACTTGATTATAATATCATCCACGTAGACCTCCATCTCCCGATGGATCATATCATGAAATAGGGTTGTCATGGTCCTCTGATATGTTGCTCCAGCATTCTTTAAACCGAAAGGCATGACTCGGTAGCAAAAGGTACCCCAAGGGGTAATGAAAGCCGTTTTCTCCCTATCCTCCTCTGCCATTAAAATTTGGTGGTAGCCAGCAAAACAATCGCAAAAGGATTCAATCTCATGTCCGGCAGTATTGTCTAAGAGAATGTGAATGTTTGGTAGAGGGAAATCATCTTTAGGACTGGCTTTATTAAGGTCTCTATAATCAACACAAACTCGCACCTCTCCACTCTTTTTTGGAACAGGGACAGGATTTGAAAGCCAAATTGGGTAATGGGAAACAATGATAATGTTGGTTTTGAGTTGTTTTTCAATTTGCTCTTTTATTTTGAGGCTCATATCTGGTTTGAATTTTCTGGGTTTTTGCTTTACGGGTGGAAAAGAAGGGTCTGTGGGTAACCTGTGCACCACCACGTCAGTTGAAATGCCAGTCATATCATCATAGGACCACGCAAATACATCCTGGAACATAGCCAAAAATTCAAGCATCTCCTTTTTCTGCCTTTCATTCAAATGAATACTAATTTGCACCTCCTTAACCTCATCCTCAGTGCCAATGTTAACCTTTTCTGTTTCTTCCAGGTTCGGTTTTGGTTTTTCCTCATATTGTTCAAGGTCCTTTGCAAAAGAATCGAATACCTCCTCATTATCACTCTCGCTTTGGAGTTCGGATTCACAGATCTCCAAGTCGTGAGTGATATAGAGATTGCCATTATCGTATTCCAGAACTGTGATATCCAAAGGGTCAAATAATTTTATTTTTGGCCATCTGAAAGAATTAACGAATGTGGGATAATAAGTAAATAAGCATACAACAAACAAATGAATCAAGCAATATGAATATAAACAAGCAAATAAACAACACAACAATGACAAGAACAACTTGTGCATTTTCATAAAGACCATTGATTGAAAGCAGAAAGCAAATGGAAATGAAAACTTAACAATATTTACATGCGAAAATGTTAGTCAAAAAGTAAAATTGTTTTCATTGCCTATTTACAGATGCAACTTTTCATGAATTCACATGAATGATAAACCCCTTTCAGTTTACCGAAACTCCTTCCGAACAGGCAGGAACTCGGCTGTCCAATTGGGAATTGATCCTTCGGGGATGTCAGGAAACTCAGCTTCGCCTGGAACACTGTCTTCAAAGGTTGCCCCAACGAACAATTGGGCCAAACTAGCTTCAATTTCGTCAATTGGGTTGATTTCTGACATGATCACCTCGGCTGGTCGTGGGAAAGTATAATGCAGGGGTGGAATGTCAAGAGCCCTTTGCCTTCCTTCTTTCTCCGCTTTCTTGCGCTCCTTCATTTCTCTGATATCCTTAGCAGTTGGTCGGAAACCCAAACCAAACGAATCATTTTTCTCCACGATCTCCACTGGCTTTAAAATTCCTTGCAGATCTCGTCCCAGCCCTTTGTCAAATTCATAGCCTCCACGGATCATTTCTTTAGCCATCATGACACTGGCCCTTGATAGAACTCGCTCCTCGTTTGTGATCCAACTTACAGAGACGATATCAGCCGTGCTATGAGGAGTCATGGTGACGTTTCGGCTTCCATCCTCTTTTGACCCAGAATCGGTGATTACAAGGCAATCCTCTTCGGCAAATATAGTTATCAGCTTGTCATTTACTACAAATTTCAGCAACTGATGCAATGAAGACGGCACAGCTCCGGACTTATGAATCCAGGGCCTTCCAAGCAAAACGTTGTAAACACTAGGAAAGTGCATGACTTGGCAGGTTATTTGAAACTGGGCAGGTCCCATTTCAACTACTAAATCCACTTCTCCTATTGGCTCTCTTTGTGCTCCATCAAAACCTCGGACTATGGTCCCTGAAGGCCTCAACTTGATGTCTTGTAATCCCAGCTTTTCCAAGGTGCTCCAAGGACAGATATTAAGCGCGGATCCATTATCAATCAAAACCTTCGGCAGCCTTTTCCCATTGCACCTAACAACTATATACAGGGCCTTGTTATGTCCAATGCCTTCCGCCGGCAATTCCTCGTCAGAAAAAGTAATTTGCTTGGTGAATAACACACTCCCAACCACGTGCGAAAAATTATCAACAGAAATGTCCCTAGGGATTTGAGCTTTAGTCAATACCTCGATCAACGCATCCCTATGCACATCTGAAGAAAAAAGTAAATCCAACATGGATATCTGGGCAGGTGACTTGCTTAGCTTCTCAATCACATTGTATTCACTTCTCTGGAGCCTTTTAAGAAAATCCAAGGCTTCCTTCTCAGTGATTGTTGGTTTGGCGGGTGGCTCGGAATTATTTGCTTGAATCGGGATGGTAGCTTCAAATGGACTTACGATTTTCCCTGATCTGGTGACCACTGACACTTCTTCCTTCGCGATTGACTTTTCCCCAATCTGTACAGTAGGTTCATTGTAATTCCATGGCACTTGTTGCAGACTCAGAACAGGCTCCTGCTTCGGGAATTCGATGATTACTGGCTCCAAAGCCTCACTCTCCGCTGGCGTGAGATCCAAAACAAAGGGCTTTTCGTCCTCTTCAAATGGCAATTCTATGACAAAGGGTTGGTCTGTGACCCCAAACACTTCAGCTTCCCTTGTCAATTCTTTGACCGGTTCCACATACTCCGTGTCATCCAGAATAATCCCAATGATATTTGCATGTTCCGGTAAAGGGTTCCTATTTACGTTCGGCCCTTGCGCCTCCCTTTTCCGAATTACAATCTCCCCGGCTTCAACCATATCTTGGATTTTATGCTTAAGCGCCTTGCAATCAAAGGTGGCATGTCCGGGGGCCCCAGAATGATAAGCACAGACAGCTTGTGGATTATACCACGCGGGCATGCCATATGGGTAGGTAGGAGGGGGTACTGTACCAATTTTCCCGGCGGCCTTCAACTGGTCATATAATTGGTCCAGAGGCCTGCCTAAATTGGTGAATGTACGGCTAGGTGGTCGGTTGTAAGATTCAAGAGGTTGAGGATGGTTGTAAACAGGTCTATTTGGTGGAGGAAATCTTGGGTTATATGGAGGGCGAGGTCGGTTTTGAGGTGGATTTGGTTGGGAAATTTGAAAAGGGGCTGAAGGTGGGTTTGGATAGTTTGGGCGAGGTCGAGGGTGGTGGATGTTGGTGGTATATACAGGATACGGGTTTGGATAGTAAGGGTAATGTGGTTGGTAGGTTGGATTGTGTTGGTATCGGGGTCGGGGTGAAGGGCTTTGGTTCCAAATAAAGGTTGCATCCCCCTCCTTCTTTTTGAATGGCGGTTTCTTCACATTGCTTCCTTGACCTTGTAAAGCATCCAACTGGGATTTGAGAGCAGAGACGTTGACAATTTTCCCGGCTCTTACAAAGTCATCAAACTCTTCCAATTTATTCACAATGGCAGCAAATGAACAACCAGTCATACGGAAAATTTCTTCGAAATATGGAGGATCATGCGCCTTTATGAATGTGCGAATAATTTCATCCTCAGTCATCGGTGGTTCCACCTTCGCAGCTATTTTTCTCCATCTCTTAGCATATGTCTTATGATCTTCAGATGGTCGCCTTTTCGTTCCTTCCAGAGTAGTCCGAGTTGGCGCTAGCTCACAGTTATACTCATATTGTCTAATGAAGGCATTGGACAGATCAAGCCAGGTCTTCACTTCCTCCGGCTTTAGGTTGGAATACCAGTCGAGAGCATCCCCTTCTAAACTTTCTGGGAATAATCTCAACGGCAAATTCTCGTCATCCACTGGCTTGCCCAACTTGTTAGCAAACAAGCGCAAGTGCGTCTTTGGGTTGCCCGTGCCATCATATTTGTTGAACTTCGGAGTCTTGAACCCCTCCGGCAGTTGTACGTTTGGAAATAGGCACAAATCATCGTAATCCAGCACCCCTTGCTTGCTTAAACCTTGGCTTTTCCTGATAAATTCATCAAAACGATCCAAGCGTTTAAGTAACTTCATATTAATCTGGGCAGACGACTCTCCCATTTCTGGCTTATTTTGAAAAGTGTGCTCCGGCACCACGGGCTCCGCGGTGGTTTGATAAAAAGCTGGTGGGTTCTGATGCATGTTTGGGTCGCTTTGAGGCTGAAATCCTTGACCATAAGGAGGGTAGAAAGGAGGATTTTGAGTAAAAGCATATTGCGGGTTAAAAGTTCCCTCAAAGGTGGTTTGAAATGGAGGAATAACAAATGGTTCGGATTGTGGTTGTGTAGCGGGTACAGGCTCAGGTTGCACTCCGCTACTAACGAGCTCGTCAATCAACTTCTTCTGAGTGGCCATTTCTGACGCCATTTCCCCAAATTTTGTGAGTAACTCAGTCAACTGAACCCCAGGACTTGCGGCTTCCGGCTGGGTAGTTGCAACGAACTTTTCGGATGATTCTGGTTGAGTACTCATGTCTACACGATTCCTTTGGGCTCTACTTCGGGATCGCGTAATAATGGGGCTTTTTCGAAAAGCTATTTTGAAATTTTACCTGAAATGAAGAAAGAACTCCTTTAGATAAACCAATGATTACTGAATTTCTGCAATTTATTCAGAAAGAGAAAAAAGAAAAAGACATGAGTTAGTAATTATTCAAACAATTCGGATGCATGTCCTATTTGGGGAACCCTTTTTGTGCCAAGGGTAGGCCTAGCATGATGCAACACCTTTGAAATGGGACCCGTAATACAAACCTGTTTTCGACAATAATCCAAAATGAGAGCAAAAGAAAAATCATCTTCATTGATAAACCTGCCAATATTTACATCATGTCACGAAGACGATTCCGTACAAGATTGCCAAAACTTTTGAACCTATCCAATACAGAGTCCTTTGTTTCCCTAGCATATGAAATTCTAACACATTCAGTTTGGTCATATAATTCTGCACATTTCCTTTTCAGCTCTTGACGCTTTCCTCGTTCATTTTCATACAATTGCTTGTTTTGCTCGGCCATCCCTTTGTATGATTCGGCAGACTTACTTAACTGCAGAATTTCCTTATCCTTTGCTTCGATAATGGCTTTCAACTTTTTCACCTCCTCAGATGGCTCATCTTGAATTTCTTGCGCAACGGATCTTCCTACCCAGTCTTCGTATTGTGAAGTCGTCAAACCCTTCTGCTTGAGCTCCGGGATGTATCTAAAACTCACATCATCAGATAGCGTCACCCAGGCGTCAATAATCCGATCTTTCATAGGGATTTGATTTGGGCACATTCCCCAGTTAAAAATAATGGTGATTTCGCTCATGTCAAGCACGGGTGGTATTTCTTGAGTACGCCCTAATTGTCTGAGAAACCTTTTTGGAACGTACGCGGTAATCCCTTGAGTACCCAGTAGGAGAATGAATTCGGATGCCTGAGTGCAAAGAACAGGTTTAGTACAATCGGTCCAATCCAACACCCATCTAATATTTTGATCGGTCACGTTCTTCAAGAAATCCACAAACTCAGATGCATTGCGCGGCAAACTGTCTCTGTTAATTCTCTTGTGATGCGTGGTTATCCAGTTGTATGCGAACATTGGTAGACTCGATGAAATAGCCGGTCGCCTCATGAAATGCTCCATTCCCCATATATGTAAGATCAAATTTGAATCACAAAAGAACTTTTTCCCTTTCTGACAGGTAGTGCAGGCTATGAAGATGTCGGCCAAAATGGTAGGAATAATGGAACACGGCCTATCATTAATTCCGAGAAACAAGTCATACAGGATTCTAGTGAGCTTGAAGGCTATTTTTTTGTCTTTCCTAGGAAAAAAGTAGGTTCCCGTCATGACTAAACCGTATACCCAGACTCTCTTTCGATCCCACGCTTCCTTGGAAGTAAACGAGAAGTCCCCTCGATGCCTCTCAAAACCATCTCTTAGCGCAAATCGATCAAATAAGAACTTCACCTCTATATTTTGGTCTGCCCCTTGTAGTACTGATTCCTTTAACCCAGTGAAACGGCAAAATTCAGCTTTGTTAGATACTAGCGGCAATACCACGGCAGTTCCTTGAATCGGCAAACTGAGAAATCCGGCGACTTCCTCAATCGTTATGGTCATCTCCCTTTTTCCAAATCTAAAAGCAGAACAAGTGGGGTCCCATAGATGCACCAAAGCTTCTACCAAATATCCATCGGACTTAACGTCCTTGAAATCCCCGATGTGTCCTAATCGATCAGCTATTTGGTTAATCTCATTGGGTGAGAGTAACGTGGGCCATCTTTGTACCTCCGGCGGCACTACTAACATCTGTTGCACTCGGCGAGGGCTTTCCATCTAGAAACCAAAACCGGAGTTAAATACCTAACCTACAGGTCCCATTTCTCTGGTTAACAGGAATTTAAACGTGCAAATCCCAAAAATTGGGTTAAATACCCATGGGATTTAGGTTGGCTTGTCCCTAATGCGGGATTCCCTAGGTGGCATTCCCTTTCTAAGGCTTATGCATGATGCCATTCTTATCAAAGCAGGGAAAAATACGATTTGAAATGAGACGTGACCTAAGGAGCCCTTTGTTTGCCAGGGTAAGCCTAAAAATGGTATGACATTAATTTATGAACAAAATATACCGAAATTTCTAAATGTGCAATAGCCTATCTAAGGGTAGGTCCTAAAAGAAGGTCATGCCCGACCTCTTATTTCCTAACGTTTGTGAATGCAAAGGCAAGAGACAAGGAAAGTTAGTTCAACACATAATCACATAACACGTTGGACAATTAAATGATATAAAAAGTAGGAAAAGTAAATAAGGAAAAGGGTGGGATCCCTCCCCTCGTGAATGGTGTCCCTACTAGGGCAAGGCAGACTCTACCCTAGGTGAACTATATGGATGCATGCGGTTGGGGTTCACTAATGCATCTAGACTCAATAAGCTCAGGTCCCCAAGCCTTCAGACTCGTGGCCAAGGGTCATCAATCCCAAGGCCCTTTGTCGGTGGCTCGAGCGATTCCCCAAACACCGCTACGCACACGTCGTGTTACGGCTGCATGTTTGAGTGAATCTATAAAAAACCCTCAACCTTCGACTAAAAACTAAAGGCTATCAACCCAAAGTTTAAAGCGGAAGATTGAGTGACCCCTCGGATCATGCTACGCACACGTCGTGATACGATCACATGTCCAAGTGGGTCGCCTAAAATCCTAATAGGGTGGAGTGGCGTGACAAGCCACTAAAAGAAAAATAAATGAAGGGTGAAAAAACTAAAGCGTATGCACGTATGCTAGTGCTCGTTTGGAGGGGAGGGATCAAGAACCAACGCGTGGCTCTAAGGGTGACACACACCCCCCCCAAAATGCAAATGCAAAGCGCGAGATAAAGCAAGTACAATCATACATCCCATCATCCAATCATACATACGTGAGTGAGGGAGTAGTTTGATATGCGCGTACGTGGCAAAAAGTCCTAGAAAGGGAAAATGCAATCCTAATATCCAAATGCTATACATAAAAAGGGTAGAAAAAAGGAAAAGAATGGCTAAATCAAATGCTTGGACCCACTTAGGAAGTCCCCAGTGGAGTCGCCAACTGTCGCGCCCCACTTTTTTTGGAAAAAAATAAAATAATTGTCTTTTGTTGAATTTTATTGATTTGGGAAAAATGAATTTTATTGATAAAAACAAAAATGGGTCTAAATGGGACTTTTGAAAATGCGACGATTTGACCCAAGAAAAATAGTTCAAAAAGGGTTTTTATATGAAAAATGGAGTCGCCAC